>NW_009926075.1:0-11703 GCF_000696875.1 Nestor notabilis | reverse complement strand
TTGGTTTGTGGTGGGAGTGATCGGGAGCTCAGCCTGGGCTCTGGCACTAAGCTGTGCAGGGAACTCACCACAGGGATCCTGCTCCTCCCCAGCTCTGCTTTTCCCCTTTGTTGTATCTCATAGAATAGATTAATACAATCTTTTCCCCTCCCAAAGGAAGCAGGTGCAGGAGGGGAACTTGGAATTACAAACCCCTCTGTCACTGAACCGAGATACCCGCCTTGGTGAACCTTTGACAGCCAGTCAATAAGCAAGGGCAGCCACAGCCTGCCGCAGCACTTGACACTGCAGGAATGTGTTCAGGGACTTGGGGAAAGGCAACAGGAGAAGGCAATCTATCAATGTTAATAAACAGCCAGGAGGCAAGAGAGCTGGCACCAGGAAACAGAAATAGGCACTAACAACAGCTTCTGCAAAGCGTGAAGGGACACCAGGAGCTGCTTCAGCTCCGGAATGACGGTCTACATAATACCGAGGAAGATCAGGAGGACACCACCATGCACATGGCTCTTCGCTAAAATAGGTATCAGAAAAGAAGCAGTTCCACCCACATGATGGGACTTCACCCTCCTCAAGAAGCCATGGGGCAAGCACACACATGTCGCCACCCTTGTGATATATGTGTACATGTCTAGGAATAATTAGCTTGATCTAGAAAGAGCAGAGGGGATGAACAGGCAGCTCCGCTGTTGGGTTTCAACAAGAGATGGCCATTTCTGAGCTCTTGGTGGGAAACATATCCCTCGTTTCCAGAAAACAGAGCTCCCAAGGCAGGTCCCACTGCCCTTGCACAGAGGTCCCCTCAGCTTCAGATGGAGCTGGACTAGGGCTCCCCTTTTCCTTCCCCAAGCTAGATCCTGACTGCCAAGAGCGCAGAAGGTCCTGAAACTCATTTCTCTTGGGAAGCATCAAACTTTGCCAGTCTGACCTTCCTTCTCCCTCTCTGGCAGTTAATCAATAGCAAATTTTGACTGGACAGCTCTAACTCAGCACAGTAAGGACAGATGATACCATGAATCTTATTTAGCAGGTGGGGAAACTGAGGCACGGGATTTTGTTTCAACTTACAACAAATGACATCAAGAACATGGAACAGAAGCAAATCCCAGTCCAACCTGTGATCCACCACATCACATAGCTCAGCCTTCCATGAGACACAACTCTTGCTGTCTCCCCAATTTCCCACGCTTACGTCTTTCTCCCACCATCTATTCCAAATTTTCCATTACTTTTATCTTCCCCTCATCAACTGTATCCCCCCTTTTCTCCATCCCTTCCTCTCCATCTCCATCCTGCTGCATCAGACAGCAGCCATTTGTGGAGAGGTGCTCACCAACACCCAAACCAGCCGCGTTGGGTAGCCAAAACCACCACATTTCACCAAAGGTAAAAAAGTTATTTAGGGACCTACCAGTCTACCTGGACTTCTATATCTCTTGTCTCTACCTTGGAGGGTGCATCTCCATCGCTGTCCTTACTGCTGCTCTTCAGGAGATCCAGGACAGGCTCGATTTCTTTGAGAAGTTCATTGTCTTCCATGCCACCGTTGAGGCAAGGGTAGCCACAAGCACCGGCCTTCCCCTTTCCACTGCCCTGCCCTTTGCTGCCAGTAACAACGCCGTTAACGTGGACCATCGGCTCCACCTCCTGCCCGATCTCTCTTGTCCACAGAGAGCCCATGGTGCGGTCGGCTGCTGGCAGTGGCTGCTCTTTGCTGCGCAGGCTTGGGTTGGACAAGTCAACCGCCTTTGGAGCCGGGCAGAGGGGTCTGGTGACACGGATGGTTTTTGGTGTCCCGTCACCTGCAAAAGTGGTCTCCAGGTGAGTGGTGAAGCCCTCGGGGCCCCGCAGGATGAGGACCACGTAGGTCTCGGAGGCGATGCTTCTCAGTATCTCCAGTGCTGTCTCATAGCTCACGTCCACCAGCGGTTTGCCATTGACAGCTAAAATGATGTCCCCAGCCTGGATGAGGCCACTCTGCTCCGCAGCCCCTCCCCGGATCAGGTCGGAGATGATGACGGGTGGCTTGCTGACGCGCTCCTTCACCAAGAAGCCGAGGCCGCCCACCTTGCGCTTGAGGAGCCTCACTGAGATGACATTGGGCTGTATCTGTTGCACGCTGAACACATTCTCTTCCATGGCAGCCCCTCTTTTTCGAGCCTGCAGACCAGGACCTTGACACCCACTGAGCACGGAGGAATTCACTGTCCGAGATGCTTATCCACACTGGGGTGGAGAAGGGGCAACTCTTTGGCTCTTGAGCAACTGGCCTCACTGCAAAACTCCTCCAGGCTTCGGCTGCAGGCTGGCTTTCTCCAGCATACTCACTGCTGCCTGTCTCCGTAGTGCAGCCCGGGGAAAGCAGGGTGTATCACCGGTGGAAAGCAAGGCTAGGAGCAGGGCTGGGTATTGCAGAGGCTGGAGGGGACAACATGCCAGCTTCCAGTCAGCCTCTGGTCCTGCGCTGGGCAGAGGAGGGGAGGCAGCCCGCTCACTTCACCGACATCCCTGAAAGCAGTCCACGAGCCTCTTCAGCTGGAAAGGAGAAGGAAAAGAGAAGCAAACAACAAAGGAGAAAGAGAAGTGAGACAGGGCAGGCGTAAGTGCCGGTGCAGCATGGGGCTCGGCACGCCACAGAGACCCCCGTGCATCAGCCCGTCCCCACACGTGCCACCCCCTGGGCTTCGCTCCGGAGCCAGGCTGCAGCTCCCCATCACTCTGGGCTTTGTTTCCTCCACCCCTCCCTGCCAATAAGAAGTACCATCTGCTCGGCAGGGGCTGGGGAAGTGCGGGGGGAGCCCGGGGAGGGGGAGCCGGGCTCGGACCCTCCCTGTTTTGACCATGGGTTGCCAGTATGGCAAATGGGGAGAGCTGCATGGAGCTCAGCTCCGGTGCCAGCTGAGATCGTCTCCATGCGTTTTCCAGAGTATCCAACAACCTGATGGTTGAGGTGGATCAGGGTAAGCAGGCAGGGAATGTGTGTCCCTGCCCAGGATGAAACCCATTCCATAGGTGCTGTCACACCAAGAGGGTTTTATTCTTTCTAGTAGCAGCCACAAGAAAACCAATGCAGTAGAAGAGGACATTCATCTCCCCTTACCCTGAGTTACAGCAAAGCACTTACAACAGCAAGTGCTTTTAAGCCTGGCTACAGGGAGCACAGCCTCAGCCTGGCTCAGCTCCTCCTCTCCCCACATTTCAAGCCTGGCACAGGGACACAGAAGGCAAAGTTCGCACTCCCCCGTGACCAGCCCTGCCATCCAGCTCTGAGCAGTTCCCAAACAAACTGCTTTAGCTGATGGAAAACCATCTAGAGGAGAACATGCAATGAGTTTACCCAGCTCTCAGGGGAACCTCATGCATCGGAGCATGACTTTCTACAGCCCATATGTGGCCTGAGGAGCCACGTCTCATTGACTCCTTGTTCTTACATGCCAACGCTCGCATTCGCCAACTTCAGCTCCCAAACCCTCCCTGCATTCCCTTCCCATTTCTTAGACGCTCTGGAGAACGTTTCTCTCTGGGACTGTGCCCTGACATTTAGCAGCAAGCTGAAAGGCAGATGCCTTCTTTTCTTCTTTAAATTGGAATTTTGGGGAGAGAACAGAGGGCACTAGATCTGCAGGCTGGAGGCACTGGCATGCCAAATAAAACACTCTCCTGTTGCCCAGAGGCAGCACATTCAGGGCAGCATTTGAACCTTTAGACACTGAGCCCCCGTGTTCCAGGAGCTCCCTTCAACTCCCAGATGGGAAAGACAGGGATCTGAGGAGCAGGGCAGTGACACCAGCCCTGGCACTAACCCACTTGAGCATTTTAATCTTCATGTAATGAAGGCTGCTGACCCCAGACTGGCTTTTTACAGGAAGAGAGCAATTCAAGAGCAATAACCCAAGCTGATGGATTTAACTCCTATTGCCCTTCTGCCATTACTCATTCCTGCAGAGCAGCAGCAGCATGTGAAGGGTTAAACGTCACCTGATTAGGTCAGTGGGGAGTCACATCCTCAAGGGCCAATTAACCCGGATAACATAAGCCCTGACTTCCCACAAGCAGCCCTGGCCAGAGGTGGTTGGAGCAGGACCTCTGCCAGGCATGACGGGTTGTGCCACCTCACAGGGCTTGGGGCACCAGAGCAGGACATCTCCAGATCCTCAGGCCACCGAGGGAAGGAAGGTCACATATCTGGGGAGGATGGAGGGAAGCAGAGATCTGCTTTTTTGGGGAAGATCTGTCCTCTCCTCCTTCCTTTCCATCCCCTCTATCCCTTTCCCAGCCAGAGCACACTTTCACCAGCGGCACTGGACACAGCAGGACGCTGACCAATCCTTCCCTCTCATTTGCAGGCTCTTTGGTGCCGGTGCCAAACCACAGGACCTGACAGACCTCCTCCCTGCCCAAGGTCTGTCTTTTCCTCTCCCTGCTCCTGGCAGCCCACCAGAACATGCCCTGCATCTCCCAGTCCCTCCAGCGGTCCCCCTTACAAACGAGGTCACCATCAACCTGATGTCCAGGCAGGTCCACCAAGAGCAGGACTCATTTCTAATGTGTTAGCTGACACCAGAAGGACAAACCAGGCTTTGAAAGCAGTGTAAGCACCACACAAGTGCAGGACTGTCATCTTCCCTTTCAGGGGACAACCCTGTTATTAGCTCTGGATTAGTCACCAGCTACAAACATCTCGCAGTGGGCGAAGTCTGTGTTCACATCATGCCTATCTCAGTGGGCCCAGGACCACCTCAGGGACTGCCCAGCCCAAGCCCCTGTCACCACCAGACATCCCCAGCAGCTCCTGTGGGCAGAAGCTCAACAGCTGGAAGAGATGATGCCTTTCAACTTGTCTCAACTCCTTACTGCTGTGCTTGCAGGGCAGTGGGGTGATGCTGACCCTCATCTGCCCCAAATAGCTGAGAAACCCCAAAGTATTTACAGTCTCTCACACTTCCCCCACCAGGCCAATTTCCAATTCTTGCCTCCAAAACCTTATAGCAAACCTTATAATCTGTTACATATAGACAGGCTGGAAGACAGGGAACAACACTCTGTGCCTGTTCAGGATTTTTTCCCCCCTCCTTCCAACTCAAGCCTTTTATTTCCTTTTTCTCAGCTGTCTCCCAGAGTAAGGAAGGTCAGAAAAAACCCTGAAAACAGAGGAGCAGGCAAGGAGATGGAGGGCAACCTGTCTCTAAGCCAATGAGCCTTATGTTCCTTTGGGGAAGAGTTAAACAAGCATTTTCATAGAATCATTTACATTGGAAAATAACCTTAAGATCATTGAGTCCAACCCTTTTCCAGCTACAGAATCTTGCACAAACTCAGATTGAAGATTGAAGGGAGAGGGAGAAGCTCAGGAGACAACTGGGAGCACAGGGAAGACTTCCCCAGACACCCAGCATGGGTCAGAGCTTCCCGATGCCCAGCTCCCAGTGAGTCCCAGGCAGGTTTGTTCCCAGAGGGAAGCTGAAAGATTCCACCACATGTGAAGCGACAGGGAGATGGTGGCTGTTTGTAGCATGGATGAACTCTGCTCAGCTCCACTGAGCTCAGTTCTCCCTACGAGCATTATTAAGACTCTGATTTAGGAGTCCAAGAGCAGTAGGACATTTGCCAGGTCGTACACGTGAAACTGCTGGAGATGTCACGTCTAAGTCCTCAAAACCCATGGGAGCAGTGTGGTGAGAAGGGTTTCACAGTGCTACTTGGGTGGAAACATCTGTTTCACCTCTGAAAGAGAGCAGGAGGTGGCCAACACCACAGGTTCAGCTCCTTGCTGAGCCACCCCACTTAGATAAATATCCATGAACAGTGCCATCCCACTCCCTGCCCCAGTTTCCTTCCCCTTCTCAAAACATAAACCCAACTCAAACCACAGAGGAGCAACAAACCCTGTAGAGCTGCAAGCTTGTAGCACCCCAGACAAGCGTTAACCCTGATCTCAACACGAATCCACACTAACAGTGCCTGTTTGGAGGCTTTCTTCAGTGCAGGGAAGAGCAGCACAACAGGCTCCCTATGGCAGCAATAAAGGCATTTGCTTAACATACAAGCCCTATGAAAAGCAATAACAAGAAGCTTTTAGAGTCACCAGATAACATTTCAAGCAACAAACTCCAGCACATATGTTAATTGGCTGATTTGATTTAGAACGCAAAGTGGAGGAGAAATCAATCTTAGGAGCTTAACACAATCTCTTAACTCTCCCAGCCATGGGCTGCAAGTGATGGTGAGTTAGGATGTACCCAACAGCAGCCTTCAGCGTGGGCACTTGGGTTGCCCTTGCCCTCACAAATCGATTTTGAGCCTTGTCTTCGCTGTGCTAATGGCTTATATTTCTATGTGCCAGCTTTAAATGGACACCATTGTCCTATTTAATTAGTTTTGGTGGGATTTATAGTGTTCAAGGAAGAACCGCAGGGCTGATGGATTTATGCCCATTTAATTTTTACGACCCATGGAGCATCAGTGAATCTGATGAGGAGTGATGGGATGCAACATATGCACAGTTACTGTAAACCTGTGTGTTTGTGCAGCCGAAAATGGAGCATTAAAGTGATTCACTGGCAGCCAGCTCGCCCGTGCCAGCAGTTCTGTGCTCAGCTCCTGCTCGGCTCAGACCGATGGCACGATGTATTTGTGTACATGGCCTTTTAATCCTGACATTATCTAGACAATGCTCCCCCAGCTTTCTCTAATTATCCACCTCCCACCAACCTGGCCAAAATCCACCTGGGAAGGAACAAGCCCTTTTTCCTTCACAGCCAAACCACGCACTCTGCTTCTCCCTTCCCATCCCCAGCTCACGACGCTGGGGAGTATCTATTTCACCTGGACCACAATGTTTTATTCATCCCCAATAAACCTGATTTACACCTAGGAGTAAATTAAAGAAGAGTCATTTTGCCATCTGTGCAACACCCTGGTGCTAGTCCTCAGTGTCCAGGGATGCTGTGGAGCTTCTGGACCGCTCCATGCAGCCACAGGAAGCAGCAGGCTTGGGAAGGATGCTGCCAAAGGGATGAATGGTTGTGGACTCAGTCCTGGAAACCCCCTCACCTCCCTCACATCAGCAAGGCATAGATGTTTGCATTGAAAACGTGCCTATAACTGGTAAGAGAAAATAGCTACTTGCTTTCCAATATAAATAAATCCGTGTCCATTCCCTGAGAGGGTTCATTTGCCTCTAATCAGGGGGCTGGTTGCTTTCTGAAAAGCAAAACAATCCATGTTTGCTCATGGTCACATCATTGGGCTGGGATCACCCTAAAACCCCACAACATTCACTTTTATCTGACTCTTTGCACTTGCTTTTGTGTTCATCCCAGCTGCCTCTCTCCAGGGAATTAAACAGCCAAGGAAAACCTGGTCCTGCTGGAGCCGCCACTGGCACACCTTGTGAGCAGTTGAACTAGATGATCATTTTAGGTCCCTTCCAACTAAAATACTTTATTCTCTATTCAGGCCAGCATCCTACACACTCCTTATCATGAAGCATCAACACTAGAGAAGGCAGAACTGCACCAAAACTTTGCTGTAATCTAATGAAAACCCTCATCCCTCTTCCCTTCAGCCCATCCGATACGAACTGTACCTCTCCAAGCAGACCTCAGGCAATCACTTTAATGTTGCCAAGACAACTGTGTTGACAAAATTCTCTTATTTTTATTCCCAGATGACAGAAACAAGGCTTTGTTTTAATTTGGAGTTCAAGGCTTAGCAGATTTCAGTAACATGCCTGCCATTTCTCTTCTACTGTTTCTTGGCGCCTGTGGTGTGTGGCTGAAACAGAGTTTAAATAAACCCGTCAATTCTGCCACTAACCCCATCTACAACTGATGTTCTTATTAGGGCTCAGCCCATCTGTAAAACATAAATTTCAGCACCGTCAATTTGCCAAGAGGATTGGAATTACACCAGCGACTCCAGTTTGACAAATGGGACCTGTGTGAACACCACACTGCTTTGTCCTAAACGACACAATAGGTAGATAGGAAATAAATGAGAAAATGCTACTTGATGGATGGTCTCGGAATCCGATCGCAGCACAAGAGGGGCATCATGGTTCCATTTAGGAAAGAATAAGAGAAAGGGAATTTAGAAATCACAGCAGGTTGGCTGAAGCTGCAGTAACTCCGGAGCCACCAGCCAGCATCAAGAGTCAGCAACAGAGCTCTCGGCTCAGAGTCAGTCCAGGAATTCAACTCCCGGCTCATCTCAGCATCTCACGTTCTCGTCCCCTCCTTTACTGCTGACTCCCCAAAATCCTTCTAGAATAGCATCAAATTTGCCTCCTCTAACAAGCCAGTGGGAGATGCAGCCCAATTAGGACAGTAAATAGCAATAAACCTGATTGTCACCAACTTCTGCTGAAAGAGTGACTCATGTCACTATTTAAAAACCTCAGGAAAACATTGGGCTCCTTACAGCACAAGCCTGGGTTCCTCGGTCTGGAAGCACGAGCCAGCTCCCTGTGAAAGCCTGCCAGTGAAAAAGGCTGTGGGATTCTCTCTGTCCCCCTTCTTCAACATCGAAAGGGGCAGGAAGACTCGAGGTGCGATTCCCTGCTGATGAATTTGGTACATGGAGTCAGAGCAGAGCTCTCACCCCCTGTGCACCCGTGTCCTCGGTGACTGTGCAAGGCAAAAAGGAAGATAATTTGTTCCCCCGAGTTTCTGCCTGCACTTTTCTTAGGGTTTTGCATTAGCACTTGTTGCCATAGTATTAACAGCAGCAGCAAAGGTCTCGGGGAGCCTCCTGGGACCCATTCGTTGTCCTAGGAAGGGCTCTGGCTCTAATGCAGACAGGATTGTGGAGATGGAACTTTTTGTTTCCTAATTTTTGCTAAAGGTGCTGCTAGTGGGAGCGCGGCTATTCCTGAGCAGCAACATCATCCTCATTCCACCAGCATCCCTGGGGCTGGGAATGGCGCTCAGTGACAAGAAGGCCATGAGCTGGCTGAACCCCAGTTTCCCTCACTGTTGTGTATATAATGGTGTAAGATTACTATGGAAAGGTTTAAAGAGACAATGTTAAAGCAAGAACCTTTCTAACTCTTTCCTTGAAAATTAAATTGTGCTGAGGCGCTGGCACAGGGTGCCCAGAGAAGCTGTGGCTGCCCCATCCCTGGCAGCGTTCAAGGCCAGGTTGGACACAGGGGCTTGGAGCAACCTGCTCTAGTGGAAGGTGTCCCTGCCTGTGGCAGGGGGTTGGAAACTCCTTAATAGTGGTATCATGGGGGGAGGCAACAGTGGGGCAGGCTGGCACACCAAGACCACAGTCGCACTGCACTCCAGTGGGACTGGAGTCATCTACCACAACATGCCACTGATATTTCCAATGACACATTGATTTTGAAGGATAGGTCCTTCTCTGGAAAGGCTGAGCTTTCATGACTATCAAGGCAAGGAAGAACTGCACCTTTTCAGCATGTCTGAAAACATAGGCTTGGGACTCTGCAAAATAGGATTAGGACAAGCCTGCCCTTGAAGAGCATTGCAAGAGCTCGTCAAGCATAAAGAGTTGCCTTAGCATAAATACCTCCGGGTTTGTATATACACACAGAGTACTTGCAGGTTTCCACACTCTGCATATAGCACCAACATACTGCTAACATATGGGCTTTCCAGACTGTGTGTTTCTCATGCTCACAGCCAGATCCTAAGCACTTGCTTGGCATCATATCGGCACTTCATTCCACTTGCTTCACAGCTGCCATGGAGGGTGGCAATGCATTGGGTCAGGTATCACACACAGCCCATCGCAATCCACTTGGAACAAACATGTTACATCCGGCTTCAACCAGAAAGGGACTGACAGATCCCTCTTCAGGACACAATACGGTTATTTTTGGCTATGTACAAGAGATCAGATCACGTATATAGATCTGATTTAATGCACAGATACAATCAGAACAGCGTGAGTTCAGCAAAGGCATTTTAGCTTCATTTGGAGCCTCCTCTTAAAACCGTTCCCTTCCTATTAGGGTTGTATTTCTTTAGTAAAAATTGATGGTATCAACAAGTATCAAACAATATTCTCATTACTCAGGAGAGGTAGATGCTAATCTATGCGAGCCGAGCTCATGTGACTTATCAGTTACTATATATAGTTGTTTTCAGGCACTGATTTAGGCAATCTGGCAGATTTCCTAAGCCTTTCTACAGATACACTACAGAAATGGAAAAGACAAACTACACGAGCAAAGCAGGGGGTGGAAAGAAAAAGCTGAGAGGGGTAAAATGTCCCCGAGGGAGGACCAACCCCTCCCCATCAGTAGGCACACAACATTAATTGCAAGTGAGGATTCAGCCCAAACCCCTCTGCCTAAGATGGCCTCTCCGGTACTCACTCATGATCATTGCACTGACAGAGGGAATAAGCAGAATTCAAAGGGCACAAGGACTTGTCACTCTCCTTTGCTCATGAGGGAATGTAACATTTCTTGCAGTGCAGGTATCTGATGAGAGAAATAGCCCCTCAAACCCCAGGTCTGCATAAGAAGAGACTTTGTGCTGGGAGTTTGTTTGCAAACACATGCACCCTTTAAAACAGGAGAGTATGTAACTGAGCATGTAGCATCTTTAAGAAAATATTCTGGGTATTACGAGTGAGAAGGAAAAAGAGAGAGTCAGAGATTGCTGATGCAAACCCAATTCTTTACAATAGGACATCCTCATCTAAGACCTTTAACAGAAAAGACATAGCCAACCAAGATGTGCAGGTAGAAATCTCGGGGAGATGCTGTTTTGAACAGCCCCTCTGCCCCAAAAGCTTCCTACAGCTTTTGTGTGATTGTCCCTGTAGATCCCTGCCTGAGCCATCAGCATATAGGGATGCAGAAGAAGAAGACGAGCTGGCATTTAAAGCAGTCAAGCCCCCAGCCACTGCAATGGCCCCCTGTAATCTCCCATGTCTCCTGCTCCAGACAGCCTGCACTCCCACGGGAAGGAAGGAGACACTTCCCCTCCATTGCAGTGAGAGGCGGATCAGCTCCTCGGGGACTCAGCGAGATAATTGTCAAGTTGCTGCCAGAATTTCCTCCCGACAGTCATAACTTGAAAGCGTTGGAAGAAAATGTCTGCACCTGGGCTGCGGAGCCGGCGCGCCTGGGGAGCATGGAGCTGAGACAGGGAAAGGCTCTGTGGGGCTGGAGCTGGATGGGGCGATGCACACCCACCCCAGCACCAGATGCTCCAGATGTGCCTCTTCAGAGATCTCTTTTTCCTCTGTTTTGACAGTAAAAAACAGAAGCTTTCTACTATCTACCGCAAACTAAGCTGAGAGCAAGCTCACAGGCAGGACTAGGTTCATTTCCCTTGCTCCCTGCGACAACTCCCTTCTGCATTTCAAGCTTATCCAGAGGGGACTATCGAGGTCCCGGGTAGGGAGAGGGAAGGGGCAAGAACCGGCCTGACCCTCCCTGGAGGACAGGAGCCAGCCATGAGTGGGACATCCCAAGGCTACACACCGGGGGCTGGAGCCGCGTTAGGGTGTTTTTTTCCCACCCCGGGCTGGATGAGGACCTTGCTCTCACCTCAGCGCCCCAGGGACAGCTAGGACACTCCGGGTCATCCCCCATCCCAGCACTGGGGATGTGGTGGCATCTCCTGCAGCCCCGAGCCCTCCCCAACTGCGCCCTCGATGTCACGGAGGGGATGTGTCGCGACACCGGTCGAGCAGCGATCAGCACCCGGGACAGCTCCGGCA
>NW_009926074.1:5656-14730 GCF_000696875.1 Nestor notabilis | reverse complement strand
TGCTCTGCCGCTGTCCATCAGTCCTGTATCCATGATCCCTGCCTCCATCTGTCTCACTAAAGGCATCTCTGAAATCACAAGCAACATGTAAAATTTGTAGCAATCAGGCAACTGTAGATAAGATAGACCACATAGAATCCTTCTAAGGAGCCACTTACCATACCTTCTGTCAGCCATATCACTGACCCCAGTAGGAAGATACTTTGAGCAGACAAGTAGTAGGGAAGCTAAAGTGCAATTTGAAAGGTTGTTCTGAAAATCCCTCTTCAGACTATACAAGCAGAGCTAACTCTGCATCTTCTCTCACACCCTGCTTCATTCCCCATGAAGACCAACTCCAAAGCATGCACCCATCCACACACAAAATCGTTGGACTTACCACAGCAGAGTCCATGCGTTGGAGCTCTACTGGACTCCTAAATGGGAGCAAGAAATGGACAATGCATAAGTGCATCACAACAAAAAGTTTGCTCATAAATTTTAGTAAAGCCATTAAAATTATTAATTAGCTGCAAAGATGAAGCAACCTGATCTAGTTGATTGCTCATTGCAGGGGGTTGGACTAGGTGACCTTTGAAGGTCCCTTCCAACCCAAACTAATCTATGATTCTATTCATCAGTCAGGTTAATTGCATTACATCACTCTCATTTCCATGAGTAGTTACAAAATGAGATTTCTAGACCAAGTTGGCATATAAAAACTGATCTTTAACATTTAAAAACAATAGCAATGATATTGCCCTACTTTTTAAAGTCAAATTCACAACCCTGTCACAAGACAAGAAAAACCATAATGGCCTCAACCCTACTTCTGAAGCCTTGGATATGAGCCAGTATTCACAGAGCTGATACCAGCTGTCAGCCCTACCAGTGTCAGTGGATCTCTGCCAGTTTGTGTCAGCAAAGATTTATCCCAGTATCCTTGCTTTTTTGGGTTAGGGATTTTGTTGTTTACCTATATGGTATCTAATAGAGGTCATTGCTGTACACACCACAAGAAAATCTTGGAGTCTAAATGTAGCCCTATTTAATATCCTTTATGTTTGCTGCTCCCAGCCCTAATGTGGCTGTAATTTCATCTTCCATTCACCTGAAGAATCAGGTCATTCTAACCAGCCAAAGAAATGCCTAGTTCTTTGTATTTACTGCTATCAGGTATTTTAGCATAGTCCAACACTACTGGTGTTGGTTTAGATCATACAAGTAAGAACAACCCTCTAAAGCAACAAGCAAAAATCCAGTTGGCAAAAGTCTAGTGTATTGTAGTGATTCTTACATACTTTTTGCATCATGCATATATTACCACAGATGAGGGGCAGACAGTTCTCCAGACCTGATGACAATCTGAAATACCATCCATTTAGAACGTCCTAAACCAGGCTCGACTGACCAAAGCATTTCAATCATCATCTTTACTAAGGTGTCTGGGACATTTTGTCCCGCTCTGGGACATTTTGAGGAGTTATTTCCTCTTTAGAAAAGACAACCTAAGCCCAAAATCCACTACGGAAATGTAGCAGCCATGCAGGAAAACTTTTGCTTAGATAGGCCCATGAATTTGTAAGTAAAATAATTTTTCCTTCCTTCTTCCCCAAACATACTCACAAAACCTCAGGGGAGAGGGGGAGGAAAGGGTTAAAAAAAGCCAAGTCAGATGAGCTCTTCACCTTTTTCTGATGAAGACAAGCATGTTGGAAATTCAAAAAATTCTGTAGGTCAACACACCCATCTTCATCCCAGAATTTTTCTTTGCCGTTAATCACATACACAGAACCCCTATTATAATTGAAAAATCTATGTCATCAATATGTGGTAATATTGTCATTATTTTTAGTCACTAAAGAGAATGTCCTCAAAATTTGTTTGTCTACCACAGCACCAGTATTTTCTGAAGAGGAGGCAAACATGTAGCATCCTGTGGCAGGGATTTCCCAGCTCCAGTACACGTTACACACAGAAGCACCTTTTCTGGCTTTAAGTCAATGACCATTTAATTCCCTCTAGTTCCTACACGGGAAGAGGCACAAGCAACCACAATCCATCTTGCCCAGAGAAGCTGTGGCTGCCCCATCCCTGGCAGTGTTCAAGGCCACGCTGGACACAAGGGCTTGGAGCAACCTGCTCCAAGTAGATGGTGCCCCTGCCTATGGCAGGGGGCTGGAACTGGTTGAGCTTTAAGGTCCCTTCCAACCCAAACCATTCTATGAAAATTAAGAAGCTGTCACAGCTAAAAATACTTCACTGAGTGATCCACATGGGACTGCTTCCCCTCCAGTTGTCAACAATGGCCCATCACACAAGCATAAATTCAGACCCAAATCAAAAAGTAACCCCTATGGAAGCTGAAACACTCCTGACATGAAACCACCTCCAAAATTACGCTTAGAACTTCCCCTCTTAACACCACAGAGATGCTGCCCCATTCACCAACCATTTCAGTGGGGCAAATTAAAAAAGAGAACACAAAATAAAATTCCAGCTTTTATTTCAAGTTCAAAGTCTTTCCCCAGTCTTTTAAGAACATATCGGAGCCCTCCAACAGCCTGCAAGGGTAAAAAGAAGTAATTTTAAAACATCTGTCAGACAGGCTGGGGCATTTTAATGCCAGTTTGACTGCACTGACTTCACCCTCAGAAACAAAATTACTTGGGTGATTAAAAAAAAAAAATTAAGGGGGAAGGGAGCATATATATTCTAGGTGGCATAGAATTTAATCTGTATTGTACATAGTGTACACCGTAGACCATACACAGGAGCTGGTGAAGTGAAAATGAAAATCAAGACTACTCAGGAAGGAACCTTCTAGGTGATGGGAAACTAAAAGGCACCGTTTGTTCATTTTCATTTTATAACTAATCTGTCATCACCCCCACGGAAGGGAACAGAAGAACAAACATTCTACAGCATTAAATGCAAAAGCGTGTAGTCACCATCCCTGGAGATATTTAAAAGACATGTAGATGTGGTGCTTGGTGACATGGTCCAGTGGTGACCTTGGCAGTCCTGGGAGAACAGTTGGACTTGGTGATCCTAAAGGTCTTTTCCAACCTAATCAATTCCATGACTCTATGAAAAGCACATCATATATGTTTCTTCAGAGTATCACACCTGATGTATACTTTGTATTGGCTTATTTACGCATGCTTTGCTTTGAGACAATACCTCTAATTTCACATTCAGCTTTAGGAGGACATCCAGAAAATACAGTGTATTTTCTGCTGCTCTGAGCAGTCTCTCAGGGAGCCTCAAGGGCAGTGTCTGTGTGCTCTTTGGCACAGACCACATCTGGGAACCTTCGATGGCACAGAACCACTGTTTTGCTTGCTGCTGCCGTGAATGAGGAAAACAATTTAATAGGATTAAATTATATGTATTAGGCCCCAAAAGCTAGTGACTTATTTGCTGAAACCTGTTTCCTGACAAAATTATGTTGCAAAACACCCTAGTTATGACAGCTTGCAGTCCAGAGTTGCCACACAATCATGGCTAAGTGTACAGAATGCTTTCTGACACAAGCCTACACAGTGTTTCTAGTCTGGTGAAACTTTGGCCAAGCCCTAGAAAGGCTCTAGTTGGAGACCTTTGATGTTATCAGTCACAAGTACATAGCCACCACCCCAGATTCTGACCCAGTTGAGGGCTGTATCTGAGCATCATCTGTCCCTCCCCACCTCCAGCTGTGCAGTACAATATAAAAGTACTTTGTATTCATTTAGAATTAAACTGGAAAACAAGAAGATTCCCACCATTTACCTTTGTCGTGGTTCAAGCCCAGCCAGCAACTCGGAACCATGCAGCTGCTCTCTCACTCCCCCCGCTTCTTCCTCCTCTCGCTCCCAGAGCGATGGGGAGGAAAATTGGAGGAATGTAACCCCCACGGGTTGAGATAACAGCACTCCAGTAACTAAGGTATAATACAAACCACTACTGCTACCAATAATAATGATAAGGGAAATAACAAAGGGAGAGGATACAATTGCTCACCACCTGCCAACCCATAGCCAGCCCGACCCGAGCAGCGATCTGGGCCTTCCGGGTAACTCCCCCCAGTTTATATACTGGGCATGACGTGCTGTGGTATGGAATACCCCTTTGGCCAGTTTGGGTCAGGTGTCCTGTCTCTGCTTCCTCCTGGCTTCCCCTCCTCCCTGGCAGAGCATGAGACTGAGAAAGTCCTTGGTCAGAGTAAACATTACTGAGCAACAACTAAAAACATCGGTGTTATCAGCGTTGTTCCCAGACTGAACGTCAAAAATACAGCACTGCACCAGCTACTAAGAAGGAGAAAAAATGACTGCTGTAGCTGAACCCAGGACAGCCTTCCACTTAACGTTTTAGTTGCACTGAGTAGAGTTTGCTAGACCAAGTAGTCACTTTCTGCTCCCTGCACTGTAGCCTTCGAATGAGAGCTGCATTTTAACACCAAACTATTCTCCAGTCTGAACAGAATCACAATTGTTTTATTTACATGAGGTTTTTTTCCCCCACTCAATTCATACATTAACACTGTTAATAAAGCCTTACCACATCAAAATAAAACAACTTCTCCATCTGCAAGTACACAGCACCGAGATGCATGGATATAAGCAGGTTATATCTGTTTCAGTTCATATCCTCAGCTGAACTCTCTCTGTTGTGCATACCCAGCAACCAAACCCACCCATGGCATTTCAGACACAGCATTCCCAGGCTTACTCTAGCAGAGGAGACACAGTCTGGTCGTTCCTGCTGGTACTTGCTGTTCCTGCAATAGGAAAGACATACTGAGGTGATGATTTAAGGTGTTAGTCTGATAGGCTGGTATGCAGTATGATGGATACATCATATTCATCATGGGGATATGTCCTTTGCAGGAACGAAGCTATTAGGGACCTGTTCTGGTCACTGACTTCACTGGAAATAGTAAGTCCAAGAAGATTTACCATATCAAACATCCAGGTTTTGCCTTCACACCCAAAGCCATGTTTTCAGTGAGGCACCCAAGCCCTGGACACCTGGCTGTGACATTCCATCCCTGGCAGTGTTCAAAGCCAGGTGAAGACGGGGTTTGGAGCAACCTGTTGTAGTGGAAGGTGTCCCTGCCTTTGGCAGGGGGTTGGAACTGAATGAGATTTAAGGTCCCTCCCAACCCAAACCAGACTGGGATTCAATGCTCTCCTGAAAGGTAGATGGCATCACTAGAAAAACATTTTAAGGCCTGACTTGTGATTTACTTGCAAAGATGGTTATTCTGTGTTGACTGACAACCTCTGCTACTGACACAGCAGTGGACACACATCTGCCTGTTTTCAGGAGCCCATCTCAACAGTACAAAGATGTCCTGCACCCTCCTTCACATCCACTCAACAGTGCACAAATGCCAAGGCAGTCCTGAGGGAATGGTTGGACTTGATGATCTTGAAGGTCTTTTCCAACCTAGTTCATTCTCCAATTGCTAACTTAAACCATTTAGGCACTGGTCAAGAAGTGCAGTGAGACCAGCTCAGAGGCTCTCACCTGGCTATGGTGAATCCCGTCTACTTGGCTACCTACAAGCACAGCTTATTTTTAATATAGAAAACTTCTTATTCTGAAGACACACGTTTGCAATTTCTAGGTACATATGAATTGTCTCCCTGAGAAATTTATGCCATGATAAAATATAGTTGGAGTCTATTGTCAAGAAAGACAAAGAAAAACAGATGTTATTCTCCACAGTGTAAGCAAATGTAGATTTTCCAGACTGCCGCCCAAAGAAATTTTTGAACAACCTCTACATCCATCATAAATGTCAGCATATCCCGTCACTGCCACTGGAGATGACAATTAAGAGCTAATCGTATGAGGAAGCATCCAGCACTTGATTTACTACATAATTTACAATGTTACAGCTAAGATCATCATTACCTACTTTTTAAAGAGAAGACTCGCTCAAGCTGACTGATTTTCTTCAGAAAGTTAGAGTCACAGAATCACAGACTGTTTTGGGTTGGAAGGGACCTTAAAGCTAATCCAGTTCCAACCCCCTGCCACCAGCAGGGACACCTTCCACTAGAGCAGGTTGCTCCAAGCCCCTGTGTCCAACCTGGCCTTGAACACTGCCAGGGATGGGGCAGTTTTTCCCTGTGCCAGGGCCTCAGCACCCTCCCAGGGAAGAACTTCTTCACGATGTCTCACCTAAATCTCCCCTCTGTCAGGTTAAAGCCATTCCCCCTTGTCCTGTCCCTACAGGTCCTTGTCAAAAGCCCCTCTCCAGGTTTCTTGTCAGTCCTTTTAGGCACTGGAAGCTGCTCTAAGGTGTCCCTGGAGCTTTCTCTTCTCCAGGCTGAACCAGCCCAGCCCTCTCAGCCTGTGTCCAGAGCAGAGCTGCTCCAGCCCTCAGAGAATCTCCATGGCCTCCTCTGGGCTCGCTCCAACAGCTTCACGTCCCTCTTGTGTTGGGGGCCCCAGAGCTGGACACAGGACTGCAGGTGAGGTCCTGTAAATACTTCTCAAACTCCATTTTAGCATTTGATAAGATACATTAAAGTGAAGCAAAAGCAAAGTCCTGAAATAAATTCAAGTCAATGTCAGCTTCCTTCGCTAGCTGCCACTTTCAAATTAAATTAGTCTCTGCAGGGATTACCAGCAGCACAAGCACCAGGCATCCACCCACATGGCACATTCAGCTGTTAGACTTTTAATTCATTAGTCTCTTCAGCTAGGTTAGAGGTTTTTACAGCCTCTCTGGGGGCAAAAAAGAAAGCTTAGATGACCTCCTAACCTATTTTAAAATCTTCAGCAACGCTTTTAAAAATACAGCAGCTATTTCTTAACAATGGGCATTAAAAATTATTCTTATACTAAAATAACATTCAAACCAGACCTGACAGTACCTTTGAAAAACTCTTCAAATACCAGTGGTAACGTATGCTAAACCTCAGAATTGCAAACCATGTGGTCTTTAAAACCACCCTCAAAAATCTACCATGACAAAAAAATTGCCAGTAAATTAAAATCATTAACAGTGCCTGAAATATCTTAATCTTAAATTATTTCCACTTCAATATGATATTTCCACTGACACGACATTAATTACTACTGCTGGTGTATTTTCTGTTTCTACAGTAAAAGGTTTCATTTCTTAACTAGTGTCTCAGTAAAACAGCACTCCTTAACACAAATAAAGCTTTCTATACCTATCACGCTCAAAACCAGTAAATTAGTATTTACTCTCCACCAAAGAAATTACTTACTTCAGTTGAGGTGGAAATACTTCCCGAGGTTACAAGTATGACATTTTGGTGAAAATGAGGCAAGATTTCAAGTGTTACAGATACCAAAATCTTAAGAATGAATATATTAGGTTAGACCCAAAAATGATTCGTTCACCCCAGTATCTACCTGAAGCCACTACTGCAGAAAGATGGACAGCTGAAAAACATAGCAGCCACAAGTAGTACAAAGCAATCCTTCTTTCCTAACAAGTTATTAATCCATTACATTTCCCATATGACAGAAACAGAGGCAGGTTAGATTCAAGACAGGGACCAAAAGCTTGATTCAACAGCTAAGTAGCATCAGTCGGATCTCTGCTCAGTGCCTCTGAAACTTATTTTACCCAGAACCTGTAGATCCTGAATCTGGACCCAGGATTTCAAATATCTTGCCTGTAAAGCTCACTGACATCATACCAAGATAATAAAAGCTTCAAGTGAATGCTCCATCCCTGGCAGTGTTCAAGGCCAGATTGGACACGGGGGCTTGGAGCAACCTGCTCTAGTGGAAGGTGTCCCTGCCCATGGCAGGGGGCTGCAAGTGGATGAGCTTTAAGGTCCCTTCCAACCTAAACCATTCCACAATCTTATGATTTTAAGTGTTACGAATCATACAATGAAGACAATGGGGCCACATAAAACCAGGTCAATCAGAACTGAACCCTTCTCAACCCTATCACCAAGGCTACCACTGGATTATGCAGCCTTGCTCAAAACGTGCTCCTAAATGAATAAAAACCAGCTGCAGAAAAAGAGAAATCTGACAGCAGTTGTCTGATCCTCACAAAGGAATTTCACTGAGAGAAGGAAAGCTGAACAGAGAAATAAAATACTGTAACAACACAAGGCAGGCAAACAAAATAAACAGGGAGTCCATGCAGTAAATTCACAAAATGGGATCCTTCCAAAGCATAAACTATCCCACTGCTTTCAGCTTTTGGCAGTGTGCTGGCATTAATGCCTCTCCTGCTCAGGTCTGAGACCTAAGCAATCTTTTTGTTTGCAGGACCTGTCCCATACAGTGGAATCACACAATGTGCTGAAAGCTCATTGCTCTCATTGTAAACAAAGCTTCAGTGGAGGTCAGTAGGAATCTCCAATGGGAAACAAATGTTCTGGTAATGAGACAGCTGCTGCAGGATCATACCATGCAGCCAGTGACAAAGGGAAAAGAAGGTAAATGCTTCCCATTCCACTTTACTCTTTCTGCATGTCTTGCCTACATCTATGGGCAACTCTATGAAAAGTGCATTCTGAAGCATGTCAAAGCAGGAAAAATTCAATCTGACACTAATAGAGTAATTAGCTCTGAAAAGTAAGCTTAACTAAGTCAAACTGCACATTAGGAAATCAGCCTTCATCTGCTGTCACTTAGAACATGACTACAGCAATATGAGAAAGTAATAAAGTTGTCTCAATAAGACTAAATTTCCTTGCTTTAGGAATAAACAGAAAATACGTACAACTCAAAATCACTCCACGCTTGTGTGCATACCTGCATGCACATGTTGGTGGGTATTACACAGTCACTTAGAACCAGGCTGACTTTTTCTTGTCCTCCGTGTGGGTGGTGAGGCGCTGGCAGAGTTTGCCTAGAGAAGCTGTGGCTGCCCCATCCCTGGCAGTGTTCAAGGCCACGTTGGACACAGGGCCTTGGAGCAACCTGCTCTAGTAGAAGGTGTCCCTGCCTATGGGAAGGGGTTGGAACTGGATTAGCTTTATGGTCCCTTCCAACCCAAATCAGTCTGGGATTCTATGAAACCTAAATATATATGCCAGCTTGGAACTATCTGGATCCTAAACTGATACAACAGTTGGTATGATTTTCTGTGGTTCAGC
>NW_009926074.1:0-5625 GCF_000696875.1 Nestor notabilis | reverse complement strand
GCAGAGGTTAAAATAATAAAACCAGTTTATGTTACTTGAAACCTGGGGTTCACAATGCTATCTGTAACCTACACAGTGCCATAAAGGCAGAGAGGGGCCAACAGAGATCAAGCAAAGATCAACAGATCTTCCCTGGCATAGAATCAGGTAGGTTGGAAAAGACCTTACAGATCAAGTTCCCCCAGCACTGTCAAGTCCACCACTAAACCATTCACACATGCTTTGCAGGACTGAAAAGCATATTTGTCTCAGCTGTGACCTGTTATTAATACGGCTGAAAACCTACTGTAATAAACCTTTTAGTCTCTGCTACCTCTTTGTCACTTCGTCCATCACTCGAACATTAGCAGCCAACTACATACACAACTCAGCTCCATTTGTGGATGGAATATGATTTATGATGTAGCTATCATTTGACCTGTTTCAGAGGCAGAAGCATATTTGCATGATGACAACTTGCAACTCAGAAAACTCCTGAACATGACATTCAAAGTTCCATGGTCTGAAACCCTGGTCTCAGTCATGATTAGTATTTGACCATGTGCTCAGCATCTGAATACAGAAATGACCCAATTAAGAGATGCCTACTGGGTGCATAATAAATTATAAATAGCCAATGCTGGTATGATACAATTCAGCAAAATAATCAAATGCTTTAGATTTGAGCAGCTCCGTTCTTTGTATTGCCATGTACTCGCTTATCTCTATTAGGAGTACTACATTTCCAACCCATGGGACAGCCTAAAAGAAGTTCTCAGAGTGACAAACACATGCCCTGCAACAGCCAGCTTTGGCCAGCAAGTATCAACGGTGATTCGGGATCCTCAGAGCCCCTTAAACACTGTCAGTGGCTAACAACAGGAGACAAGCACTCTGGGAATCAATAGCTCATGACATGAGTTCCCAGCCCATCTTTTACTGGCCTCAAAAATGTATGTATGCAAACTTGAGCAGCCTCAGTTTTGTGCCTATATTTTACAAGTATTTGTGCTTGTGTGTGCACACACAGCCCTCTAGTAATGCATGCAGATTAGCAAAGCATGGGTATATGCATACATTTGTGGTAGGGAAGCTCGAAATATCTATCTCTACATACCATTAGAATCCCACACTGCTTCAGGTGTTCCCACCATAATCCTTCTAACAAGACACAGAATCAGCCAGGTTGGAAAAGTCCTTCCAGACCATCAAGTCCAACCACTCTCCACCACTGCCAAGGCTACCAGTAAACCACGTCACTACGGGCTCATCTCCACAGTTACAGTTTGTGAACACTTCCAGGGAGAGTGGCTCCACCGCTTGACATTAAATTTCTCTTTACATATCCTGTAAGCTACCTGCTAATTATTTTAACCAGCTAATCAAGCTGAGTCACTATAGGCCATATTCTTTCATTCTTAATAATTTCCTGGTACTTTATTTATTTGAAAGGCCAGTCAGTGCAGTGGAGGAAATGCACAGAGAGGATGCAGAAATGCACCTTGCATGTTTGCAATGAATTGAGATAATCTCTGCAGACTACTTTATCTGATGCCTCCCAGGTTTTTTTGTGTATGATAGCACACAGATGGAAACGTTTGCAGTGCAGGAAGACAAAGAAGCACTAGAAGCATAATAAATGTGACAAAAAGCGGTTACTTGTTCACTTGCAGAAGGGCAAAGAGGACTAAAGCTTAAGGGAGAAGCACAGCAACAACAACTCAAGATGTTTTCTCCCTACACACACATGAAACACAGTAACCAAAACCAAACAAAATACATAAAACAGGAGCCTTCTCAGGTGACAATACAGGCTTTGTTTTCTCTTAGCTTTTAGATTCCAGCTGTTACAAAGTTCTCTTAACTTTCTATGTATACCAGTATGCATGTGTTCCTTATCTTTCATGTACTCCTAACCACATCCCACTCAAAACTGAAGCAAACGCTCTCACGCTTGGGTGCCCTGTACAAGCTGTCTCACAGAGGTCTAACATTTTAGACGGGACTGCCTGTCTTCTCCTTTCACAGCTCACAGGGACTTCATTTTCAAGTTAAGCATCCAAAAACTGAGGAATGCAAGATCACCACCGTATGTCATCCAGCCTCAGACACCTATATCCTGGAATGGTATCAGTCTAGAAGTGCCTATTTCTTCCCAACAATCGTAGAATCAATGAAGTTGGAAAAGACCTTCAATATCAAGTCCAGCCAACTCCACCACAAAACCATGTCACTAAGGGCCTCGTCTACAGTTTTTGAACATTTACATATACTGATAGCCTTATTTCCAGTAGCTATATATTAATGAAACCAGAACCAAAATGTGTGATTTCATCTGTGATTTTTTCTATTCACACATTTTAAGTAATACGGTAAAAATTCACAATGGATAAATTATGGGCTTTAATGTGAAGTTCTAAATCTTTCTATGATCTGGATAATTTAGCTTCCATTAAACAATGTTGAAAGCAGAAAGTACTGACATGAAAAAGTATCTGAAACCAAGAAAAGGGGAAAATAAAAGAACAGAAACAAGGACTAATGAAAGACAATTCAATATATGACAATCTGGAATAAGAAAAAAGAATTCCGACACTAATTTTGAAATACTGCTCTGGAGAACGTAGCTGGAATAAATATTTTTTTTTTACTAAAAAGAGTACACAGCCATGGCTGGTTTCTTTATGATTTAATTAATTATCAGTACAATACCATTTGCAGATATCTGACATTTCAATCTCAGTGAGAAAGAAAAATTCAAAAGCCAGAGTCAAAGAGATTATACATCCTCCCAGTTCTAATGAGAAACATCATAATTATCTGACTGAATACCTGGAGCTGAAAGTAGTGGTGTTAATTTTCTCCGAAACTTGCTGTATTCCTCTCCTTGAGATAATCTGTAGCCAGTTCAGCTCTGGGGCCCCAACACAAAAGGGGCATGGAGCTGCTGGATTGAGTCAAGAGGAGGCCACAGAGATACTGCAAGGGCTGGAGCACCTCTGCTATGGAGATGGGCTGAGAGAGCTGGATTTGTTCAGCCTGGAGAAGAGAAGGCTCTGGGGAGACCTTAGAGCAGCTTCCAGTGCCTGAAGGGGCTACAAGAAATCTGGAGAGGGGCTTCTGACAAGGGCCTGGAGCAACCTGGTCTAGTGAAGGTGTTCCTGTATGTGACAGGGGGTTGGAACTAGGTGAGCTTAAGGGTCCCTTCCAACCCAAACCAGTCTGGGATTCTATGAGCTAATTAGCTCTACCACGTTGCGAAGAGCAGTCCGACATGAGAGATGTGTGCAATGTGTTACACCTCAGCAAAGTTGCAGAAAATATCCCATCCTGGGAAAGTGGTATTTTTCAGCTAATTGCATGGTGGTGCTACACGGATGTTTAGCCTAAATAGTAATATTTGCCTGTGAAACACATTCAACTTGCATATAAATTTGGTTCTTTATTCCATGGTTTAAATAGCAACTGTAAAGCAGTTTGAAGATCTGTACCTCTGCAAAACTTTATAGGAATGAATATGAAAAGAATTGTTTGCTTTACACTGACAGAAAATAGGGGAGGGAAATATTATTTATTACTTTATTACTAATGCAAATGTATGAAACATTGGCGTTCTTTCCATAAGCAAAATTTAGCAGCCTTTTCATATGCATTTGGACCACAAGCTACAAACTAAATTTGAGTTTTTTAACTCTTGTTACATGCATAGGTATGATTTGTGGATTGAATCAAGATAAGATTATTTATTAGAGGTCTCTTTTGAGATTATTTACAGTGCTCTACATTTCTCAAAAACACTTGGAGTTTCTTTTACTTCCCTGTTCACTTCATGATGTTTGGAGTTAGTCAAAGGTGATTGTAGTTTCTTGCGGAAATTTACTGTTCTTTCCTAATAGGACCTTTGTTTTTAACAGGTTACTGAAAAATATTTTAAATGCGTAATTCAAATAGTCACAAAATAATATGTTTGGAAGAAAACAGAACAAAATAACACTCTCTTGGTTAAAACCATGACAATTGCTTATCTTACTGTAACAGCTGAAGATTCACTTGTACCATTAAGCAGATGGTCGTGTGATCATCACTCCCACTTATTCCTCTGTCCTTTGGGAACGCAGTCCATTTGTGCTCACATGTCCCTCCTACTGAACAGCACGCTACAGATGCACTTACAGACTTGCCCACCAGTGATAGCTTTCAGGTGAACAACACATTTTAGGATCAGCAGCTACTTAGAGGTACATGTTGATAACTACACACCAACTCAAACATCACCACCTCCACCACCACAAACACAGCAACATCTCGCCTTCCGTTCTTCCATATAGTGCCTGAGGCGGGGGGGAATACTGCCTTAGGGCAAAACATGTCACAGCATGTAGAAGGATCAAATCTGTCTTATTCCCTGCTCTCAAGTCTACATTAATGGAAATACCCCATACCAAGCAGTTCACAGATGGAGGGTTTGAATGAAACAACAGTGTCCTTGGAAGCAGATGATGGGGGGTGCAGAGGGAACCACAAAAAATACCACAGAAACCCACATGCTCAATAAGCCTCTTTCCTTCTCTTACTAGGCTCCATCACTCAAGTTTCATTACTGAGCCAGAATAGTGAATACCCACTTTGTAACAGACTACAGAAAAATTATAAGTCTTTCAGTAACGAAATGGAAGCAGACCTCTAATTTTATATTAGCATCATAGAATCCCAGACTGGTTTGGGTTGGAAGGGACCTTAAAAAGCTCATCCAGTTCCAACCCCCTGCCACCAGCAGGGACACCTTCCACTAGAGCAGGTTGCTCCAAGCCCCTGTGTCCAACCTGGCCTTGAACACTGCCAGGGATGGGGCAGCCACAGCTTCTCTGGGCACCCTGTGCCAGCGCCTCAGCACCCTCCCAGGGAAGAACTTCTTCCTAATGTCTCATCTCAATCTCCCCTCTGTCAGGTTAAAGCCATTCCCCCTTGTCCTGTCCCTACAGGGCCTTGTAAAAAGCCCCTCTCGAGATTTATTGTTGCCCCTTTAGGCACTGGAAGCTGCTCTAAGGTCTCCCCAGCTCTCTCAGCCTGTTCAGAAACTTGCCATGTTCTCTGAAGTAAGGTTGGGAAACAGGTAAAAGGATGATTCTGCAAAACTTATTTCTTAAAGCTTGCCTGTCCTTGTAATCTGGGATTATAAAATTTCCAGTGAAGGAGCAGTGAGTATCCTCTCTGTGCCCGGAAAGTTTCCAGAAGAGCACAGATGCTAACTGAAACTGAGAAGTACCTGTCACTGAAAAGCTTCTGTGTGATTCTCTCTGCCCATTATTGAAAAGAGAAAGCATCTTCTTCCTTTTCTCCATCACTAGTTTTATATGCAGAAAGCATGCAAGATGTGTGTGCTGTTTAAATAAAACATTAATATGGACACATTATTTCCTCTATCTTTACATTTCTGCTTGGATTACTTGATACTAACTAATACTGAAGTTTTCCCTCTAAGGAAAGAGAAGTCGATAACTCACTTATCACAGGATGTTTATAAAATTATTTTAAGTCTGGTCAACTATTTTCTGCATCATTTCATGCCAGTTAGTGCAACATCAAGTCTTGTAGATACTGCACATCCTGAATTTCAAAACAGGTAGCTATAAATATATGTTTTAT
>NW_009926073.1:13707-15769 GCF_000696875.1 Nestor notabilis | reverse complement strand
CATCCCACCCGCCGGTGCCCCCACGTGTCCCGAGGAAAGGGGGTCGCTGTGTGACCGGCTCCGTTAGGAACCGCCGCCTGCCTCGAGCGGCTTTTGAAGTTTTGTGGGAATCCGCCCGCGATCCCCAGCAGCGCGACAGCCTTCCCTCTGCCCCTCGTGACATAAACCACGGGGATACAGGATGGGAAAAGCAATGCTGTCCCCAACAGCTTTTGCAGACAACCTGTGTCATACGCTCCCTTTGTTAACCCAGCCAAGATCCCTCTGAGAACCAGTTTGGCTCCTCGCCCCCCTCCCAGTCGAAGGTGGCTCCACAGCCCGGCTGCCTGAAAGGGAGCCTGGGGGCACAGCTCTCCCTTCTCCAGCTCCGGGCAGCACCTGGAAGAACTGCCCAGTGCACTTTCTGCTTAGCATGAGAGCAGGGAAGAGGCAGAGCTGCCCGGCGGCACAGCAGCATGCCAATGCTTCTGCCTTCCGAGAAGACAGCGTAATGGGAAAGGCAGAGAAGCAAGACAGCAGTGCTAGACCAAAATCCCGGTGGGTTTTTTAGCCCAGCTCAGATAAATCTCTATCGGCCCTTGACAAAAGGCTGCATGGAAACCTAGAAAGGGTTCAGGTCTGCTCTCTGCAATAGCTGTGAACCCCTGCAAACATCTTACCTTGTCAAGGTGCTGTGAGGGCATCTCTGAACCCTACCCTTAACTCTAGCCATACCCTTAGCTCTAACCCCAACTGGATGAAGAGTGCTTGGGTTTCTTGAGGTGTGTGGGTAATGTTAAATGAGAGGTGCTACAGGGCTGAGCAGGGAAGCAATTGATGAGACTGTGGGCATCAGAGGTAAACGAGGGTAGCCCACCACAGGGTGAGTCACATTTTCTGCTCACAATAAGTAAAGCACTGCACAAGTGGGATGTTGCAATGAGAGAATCCGACCAACACTGCTTAGACCACCGTATTTCTGGAGCAGACAGAAGTGCTGGGGACTCCCCAGCGTGGCAGTCTCTCACTGGACTTACTGGTTTCTAATCCTACCACTCTCCAAAGAGCACTGGGATACTTGGGGACATGGCCAAGTCTTTTCCCAGTGCAGAACAGGGAAGTCACAAAGGTGCAGGGGTGCTGCCTGCCAAGCTGGCTGCAACAAGCTGCTGCTTGGGACTGCCGGAGCAGGCTGAGCAGTGCCGGTTGCAGGTTAAAATGCAGTTTACTTGAATCAGCACCACCTCCCTCATGGGCTCCTGGGCAGCACAAGCTCAGCACTGCCGGTCCGGTGCAGACCATCTATGCCGCTGCCTGTGCCTACGAGGCCACATTCGCTGACCCAGCAGGAGTTACCTGCTGGTGTGCCTGGCTGCCCCCAGCCCAGCTGGTGTCCCCTGCCCTTGGCGGCGTAGTGGGGCTCTGCTGGGAACAGTTGCAGGAACGAGACAGACAGGCACACAGCAGCAGGCTGCCGAGCCCCCAAGCCGGGTGGCTGTGCGTTAGCAAGATCCCTCTGGCCCTGAGCTTTCATCTCCACAGCCTACACAAAGGGTGCCACCAAAATGTATGTAAAAGCAGGAGAAACATGGGAGCCGGCCCTGAGGCATCCCTCCCTTCATCTCCTGCCTCTGACTGACAGCCAGCAATGACCTGCCATTCAGCAAAAAGGCTCGCACACCTTACCCAGAGCAAAGAGCCCCCCTGGGCACACTCTGCCACACCACACACATACATGGCCCCCCGCACTCAGCCCCTCCTGGGAGCCAGAGCAGCCAGCTCAGGCTGCCGCAGGGATGTGGGGACCACTGGGGACCAGGTGCTGCCCTTCCCACACCATCAAGCCTCACGTGGGTTTGGAAGAAAACCTTTCTGGGTGGGTGCAGGTGAACTCCATTCACCCCATCCCCTTCACTCCTCCTCACAAGATCCACCTTTGCACTTCTCCGGCTTCTGCCTCATCCTCTTCCTTGCCAAAAAGCCCTGCCCAGCACTGGGGCACCCTCAATCCCAGCATCACAGCAAGGATTTAGGCTGCCCTGCCCGAAGCACTGCCCATCTCAGGCTGAGGCTGGGCACAGGC
>NW_009926073.1:11136-13695 GCF_000696875.1 Nestor notabilis | reverse complement strand
TGGCTGGGGCTGTCCCCAGCGGGTACTGTTTTCCCAGCCATCTTCCGAATACAGATGTTTTCTCAGTGCAGGATCCAGACAGAGGAGGGTAAAATGTTTTCATTCCAAGCTCCCGGGGTCAGGTCATGGTTTGTCTAAATGGCTTTTGTTGCTGTAATTATCAGATTAGCTGATCTCTGGCAGTGTGTTTAGGGGCAGCTACATTAACTGTGGATCCCGACCCCCCTGCTGCCACCCTGCCCAGCTGGGGCAGTGGGTTTGCAATGGAGTGACGGCAATCAGGGATGCCAGGAGAGCCAAGTGAAAGGCCTGTGGTTGTTTTTTAGCTGGTATCCAGCTGGACCCTGGCCCAGGAGCAGCTGGCATGTCTGAGGAAGGCAGCAGCAAGCCTCCTTGACCTTTTCAGTGCACACGATGATGCCGTGCTGGGCCTGATCCTTTCCACCCTCTCCAACTTGCAATGCAACACAGCCACAGAGCCCCATCCCAGGTACCTGCCTGCCACTGTGGCTGTTGCTCATCCTGCAGACCCAGGATGGGGCACATGAGGTGCCTCCACTTGCTTTTTGCAGACAGTGAGCCCAGCAGGTCCCGGAGAGGGGGGTCTGGGAACCCACAGTGTGGTTGGGATAGGGAAGCCAGGGGCCAGTGCCTGGCCACAGGGTGGGTAGCCCCCAGCAGCCAGGGAGGCGCAGGAATAGGAGTGCAAGATACCAGGCGAGACAGAGAGCGTGACGGGGAGATGAGAGAGCAGGGTGAGGGGCAGATAAAGAGGGATCAGGAGTTTCCGGCCCCCACCAGCCCCTCGCCGGGTCAGTCTGTCAGCGCCTGCAAGTGCTGATGGCACCGAGTCCTGGTGGCAGCCGGGGCCACAGGTCCTGCCGAGGGGCACCATCAGGGGCTGGGAAGGAGGCCCCACTGCTGTGTTCCTGCTGCGCTGGGGCACCGGCAGCAGCTTGGACCCCAGCGTGGCTGGTGATGGGCAGTGCCCATGCACAGCCCCATGGGTGTACCCACCAATTTCACCCACTGGAACCAACAGAACCAGTTCACGCTCTGCTGAGCTATAGGTAAACACACGGGTGCTCGATAGCCACTTGCTTTTTCACTGTGTCCTTAGTGGTTGCCTGCCCCATTGTCCCACCTCCTCTCTCAGCTGCTGTAGGTTGGAGAAATAGGAGTTTCCCTTGATCAAGGCAGAAGCCCTTAAGAAATGAAATAATTCAAAATCAGAAAATACTTTATAGTTTCTCCATAAAACAAATAATTTAAAATGTGGTTTCGCTGCATTTCAGTTTCTGAAGTCTTATAATGGTGGAGCACCCCACTGAATGAAGACTTCCAGAGCAGAATATTTACATCTTCTCTTTCAAAGAATATTTCAACCTCTTTAAATGCTTCAGAAAATTTCAACAGCAAAATTGTGCCTTTAAACATCACGTTCCTGCAGGAAGTTTTGACCTCAGAACAATATAATTAAAAAAAAATATATATACTGGGAGCTATATTCCTGGTATTTTTCCTAATTGCCACCAAGACAGAGCTTGGTTAGCTCCAAATCCATCTTCTTTGCCTACAGCTGAAAGCCAGAGAACAACCCAGAGCAGTGAGGACAAAGCCTGTGCGTCCCAAAAAAGAGCATATCCACCAACCCAGTCAGGCTCAAACTTCTGCTGCCACTGCTGCTGCCTGGACACAGCCAGCGGGTCACCATTGCTCTATTGAAACCCATTTTGCATATCAGTCCTGGTGTCTCTGCAGTCCCAGGCTGGTCCATGGACCACTCAGAACCTACCCCATGGCTGTGCTCACCTCCTCTGCATCCTCAGACATCCAGGAGGAGCACAGGCACCCCAGAGGAGTGCTGGCCCTGACTGGGGCAAGGGATGGGCTGGTCATGGTGCTTGCCATGGATTGAGCCACTGGGGCTGGTAAAAAGGTTTTTCAGAGACCTGCTTTCCCTTAGTTTTTCCCTTTGGATCCACAGACAATGGCAGATGTCAGGAGACGAGCCCATGAGCCATGACCTGCCCAGGCGCTGACGCCAGGTGCCCTGGTGCACTAAAGATGGTCTGCCAAGGGTGCAGAGAACCAATGGAGGAAAGACTGGACTGTTGGTCCCCAAGCACCCCCAGCCCCAGGGGGATGGACAGGCACTGCTATGTCAAGACATGGACTTTGCACAGCCATGAAAGCTATTTTGGGGAGGTCTGATGTGGGGAAATAGCTGCAACTACAAGAGACAGCAAATCCCCTGCCCAAACCTCTGCCCTTCACCAGTGAGCCTGGCTCATGCCTCGGGGCAGAGACACGCGACTTGTTCCAGTGGGAAGCAGGCATCTGCAGCACAGCTGGTCACAGCTGGATTCCTTGGGGCAGGGTGTGTGCCCAGCACAGCCAGGATGGGGCCAGGAAAGAGGACTCCAGTTCCCTTGCAGGGAGCCCGGTGCTGCGGGTAGCTTCTGGACCTTGGTGAAGGAGCAGATTTACTGAAAACAATTTATTTAATATAAAATATAATTTCTTACAGTGTTTTGGCTGGCGTCAGCCGAGTGCTTA
>NW_009926073.1:0-10947 GCF_000696875.1 Nestor notabilis | reverse complement strand
GGCCTCAGCCCCGCCTCTGGGTCACTTGCGGGCTTGTGGCATGATGTCTCCATTTATTTATTGGAAATGTTTGAACAGGAAATGCTAATGGTTTGGGTTTGTGAAGACAGCTGGACGGGTCCGGATGGAGCTGCTGGGAAAGGGGAGGACGGGCTGGGATGGAGCAGCCTGAGGAGAAGGAGGAATCGGTGCCACTGGTGCTGCCACTGGGGATCTGTCCCCTCTCTGTTTGGGGTGGAAGACCCAATGGGAGGTGTGACCAGAAAGGACCCCACCAGCTCTGCCGCCTCCTCCTTCATTGCTGCTTGCAGTCATCATTGCGAAATACACAGCCATGCTGCAAGCATGGGGCTGCTCCCAGCATGCTGCTGTGCTGCTGCCTGCACCGCTGGGGTGCATGGGAATGGTGCTGCTGAGGTGGTGCAGGGGGAACAGCAACCACAGAACATGGCACGTCCCATCCCCGGCCCTCAGGCCATGGCCTGGCTGGTGCCCCTTATCGTGGGGAGATGTGAGAGCGCTGCCTCCCCCTGCAAGGGGGTCGAGAGGTTCCTACACAGCTGGCTCTGGACCAGGCTGTTCCTGCGTTTGCTGATAACAGCGGGGGTAAAGCCTGACCCAGGAAAGCAGGCAAGATCCGCAGAGATAAACTCCCCGCAGCAAGACAAAGGCACTGACCTCCGCACAGCCCGAGCCACCGCATTCCCACAAGCACAGCAACAATTGCCCAGGAGCAGCAGGGAGACCTGCACCAAACCCCACTGACCAGCCGCTGGGAAGGGCCTGCACAGCAGCCAGTGACACCTCTGGTCAGGATCACTGCACATAAACCACAGCTCAGGGTTTTTGATGGGATCTAATGCAGATTTCGCTTGCCCAGGCAGTGACAGCAGCTAGAGCTTGCTGTGATTGCTCTCTCATTCAGCAGTGCAGCGGGCTTGGTGCTGCCTGCATTGCATGGCCAGAGAGATGCTGCACAAGAATCCTCTTGTATTCCCTACCTTACACGTTTATGCCCACACTCGCAGCACAAACAAGCATTAGGTTTCATCTCTAAATGCAACTGAGGATCTTGCGCACTCATGCAATTCAGGTTTCAGTGCCTGCTTTGAGCAGAGGCTGTGGGGCACCACACAGCACCCAAAGAAACTGAATAGCAAGCATAGGGTCAGCTCTGTCTCCCCCTGCCCTGCCTGTGCCCAGCTCATGGGCCAGGAAGCTGGAGCCTGCCTGGCATCTTCATGGGTCCCTGTGCCAGCTCTGTCCTGAGACAGCACCAGCTGAAAAAGGCAGAGGTGCTTAATGGGATTTGCAGAAACACCCAGCTCGGTTACACATCATACGCCTGTTGTCTCAGGCGTGTTTTTAAAATCTTTATCTCTGCATCATTAAACACTGATCTACATTTGAAAAGGATCCCTTTGGTTCCCTACCTCTGAAATGAGGATAACTATCCTTCACCTCATAGCGGGGTTATGAGGATAAACAGATTAAAGACTGCGAGATATTGTGGCAAAGAAGGTTAAACAATCCCCTGTGACAGACAGCCCAGGGGCAGGGACCAGCATCAGAGCAATGCACAGCATAAGCCACCGACCCACGTCTGCACCATGCTAATGACCCCAAAATCCCAGCACCGGCTTTGCCACCGTCTGCCTTCCCAGGACACAGTGCCCAGCCAGCCAGAAGCCTGCTGAGGAGCCAAGCCCCCAGCAAGGGATGTGCACCTATGCCCTGAGCCTGGGAGAGGGGAGCACAGGGGTGAAGGGGAAAGGAGGCATGGGAAGTGCCCATCAGGAGTGTGGGGCTTCGGGAGGACATCAGTCACACAGGTGCAGCAACAAGGGGCTACGAGGTGCACACACCTTGTAGTGGGTGCAGTGGGGCAGCTGCTGCCCACAGACCTGCCTGTTCCTGTCCCACCAGGCACCCCATGCAGGCAGGGGCAGCAGGGAGATGTGCACTTCTGCAGAAAGAGCTGGTGGGAGAGAGGATGAGACAGACAATTACTGTCTGGAAAGTCTCACCCGGGTCCCTAGTAAAATAATGGCACAAATATTAAGAAAAGGAGCTCTGTAAACATCTAGAGGATAATGAAACCATGAGCTATAAGCAGGATGGGATTTGTAAATAAAGGACTGTGCCAAAAACAACAAGCCCTCCATAATTGTTTTGGATAGAAGGACAAGATTAGTGCGGGAAGGGGACCCAGCGGATGTCGGGAGAGGAGACCTGGAAGCACCGTGTCTGCCCTCCTGATGGTCCATTAAAGAGCTCCCAGCACGTCTGAGCAGGTTTGAGATGCTGAGCTGCACAAAAAGGTGCCCCTGATGGCATGGCTGTCAGCTGGGGACATACCTGTCCCTTGGAGCTGGTCACCTGCACTCCCCCAACATGGCATGCATCGCATGTACTAGCATTGGTGCAGCCACTCACACCTTGGCCACCCCTTAGTTGCTGGCACAGAGTGAGGCTAAACCTGAGCTCCCATCCCAGCTGGGGCACATCCCACGACCATCCCTCACAGGGCTGGGACCTGCATGGTGCAGGAGCAACCCAGCTGGATGGTCATGGAGGGGCAGAGTGAGAAATAAAACTGAGTGAAGCCAGGAGCAGGAATATAATGCTGGCACCTTCCACACCATTCCCCAGGTTCTGGCAACACTTTGTCTTTTGTGAACATCAAAATGGCATGGTCTGCAAAACTGTAGGGTTCCCCGGCGCTCTCAAGTATCGGATTTTTGGCCAGACGTACAGGAAGTGTGTATGCACCTCCTCACAACCAGCCCTTTGAAATGCTACACTATAAAAGCACACATAAGCACTAGCAGTCATCTGCACTGCACAGGCCAAACCCGTCCAGCATTGATGTTGCATGGAAGGAAAAGCAGGGGCCTGGCCAAAAGAGTACCTAGTTTTGTACCTGAGCCGTGGGTGTCCACAGCATTGCAGCAGTGCTGGGCTCGATAACACGTGGTCACTGTGAGCAGCTGGCTGCATGCAGCATGCAGGGTAGTGTGCGCTCACAGCCGAGGATGAAATGCACCATATATGGTGAAGGTATTATTAGTCCATAGCTGTCTTTATAGGATCTTCCAAATCTTACTTCCAAATCTTGCTTGAAACAAGCAGGTTGGACTGTGATACTCAAGCAGGGACTCAAACTGCCTGTAGGACCAAAAGCAGTATCTTCAGAGCAACAGGGAGCAGCAAGGCTGAACTATCAGATCCTTGGGTACCTACAAGGTACTTAACAATATTCCAGTTACGAATTTGTCCTTATTAATGCTGTTTGCCCAACCACTGCCTACATCTGGACTGGTCTCCAGAAGTTGTTCTCAACACAGAGATGGTCTAAAAAGGTGTCAAGAAAGTTCAGTACTGGACTGTGGGTACCCAGCACAGGCAGAGGCGAGCTGGGAGTCAGCATCAATGCACTACTGCCAACCTCAGCTCCAGCCCAGCATGGGATGGTGTCACTCGCTCATGGGCTTTGACTGAGCCAAATTCCAAGTTGGATGTGCCAGGGGTTGGTTTAAGGTCCTGGGGTTGAGCAGATGGAGGTGAGCTCAATGCTAGGACCACATGGTGAATGAGGTCCTGGGCATTGGAGCAGGGAAGTACAGCAGACAGGAGTGATGAGATAGTGTCTTATGCAGCAAGGGATGGGGTGCCAGCCCTGAGATACTGTGACTAGGCTGGTGCAGATGAAGGGAGAGCCATAGATGTGATTCCTCCCCAACCCCCTGCCCCCATTTTCACCATCTCGTGTAGCACCCGTGCAGCCAGACTGGGGAGTTGTGGGCTGGAAGGGTTTTAACCCACAAGGTAGGTTAAAACCTGAGCACTGGCAGAGGGACTCAGCGAGGCAGTGGGATCTGCATCTTCAGACATTGCAAAAATCTGACAGATGGAGGCCCAACCAGCGGGCTGTACCGCCAGAGCTCCCGAGGCCAAAATTATCCTGTGAAATGAGAGAGGGTGCAGAAAAGAGCCACAGAAAAGACACAAGTGCAGCAGAACGCACCCCACAGTGACAGAATCAAGCTCAACCTGTTTTCTTCTTAAAAAAGCTTAAGAAATTTGACTGCTATGCACAAGTACTCTCATAGTAAGAAAATACCGTGTGCTAAAGCGTTTTTATTCCAGCCAAAAAAGGCAGAACAAGAATCAATGGCTGGAAATTAAAAGCCAGACAAACCTGCATAAAAAAATGCGACATACATTTTCTGAGCAATGCTGATTAGCCGGTGGATTAACCATCAGTGATTAAGTAAGACCAAACCATGAGCTCCCTCGCTCCTCCGGACCAGATGCTTTCGTGCATTAGTGAAACCCCAAGTTGTTCAGATCCAGAAAGAGTAACAAGATGAGGCAGTCGGGGAGATCAGCATAGATGATCTAACTCTAATCTTAAACATCAAGAGTAAAAATACATCATGTTACTATTACACATAGAAAAATTCCCACTGCACAAAGTCAGCGTAAACACTGAACAGTCGACATCCGTGAACCCACAGACGGAGGGGGATGGCAGTTGTTAGTCCTGTTTTAGAAACAGAAAAACACCCGGCCCACAGATGACCCGCAGGGGCCTTGCGATAGGAGTGAGACCACGAGAGAGACATGAGCTTTTGACTCCAGGAGTCTGTCACCAGCCCAATTCATGAGCAAGATGGGGTCTGCTCTTGGATCCCAAGATCCATCAGGTGGGAAAGAGAAGGTCTCTCTGTGCAGGGCCTGGGGGACCACATGTGACCATTCTGGGGAAAGCAGGACCACAGAGATGTACAGAAACAAGGGAAAATGGGACAGGGGGAAAAAAAATAATCTTAGGAGTAAATAACAAATAAAAAAGCTGTGATGGAGATGACGGAAACCTGGACAACATTCACAGCTGAAACAAAACATACCTGGCAAGGACCAGTCCTGGCCAGGTATAGAATAGATTGGCCAGAGGCAAAATGATCTTCTCTCTTTTTTTAGTATCCGTATTCACAGGATTATAAAAAATAAGCCTGGAAGGCCCTTGAAAGGTCACCCAGCCTGTCTGCCTGCCCCCAGATGAGGCAAACCCTTCCTGGTGGAGCTTTTGTCTAAACTCTTCCTAAAAGAAGCCTCTAGTGGTGAAGACAGCTCCCAGGAAAAACAAGTTTTAATCTCTTTTACCGCAGTCATTGCAGGGTGAGCCTATGGCTTCTTCTTCTACCCACCCTGAAAACAAGGAATAGCCCATTATCTCGTGCTTTGTAGCAGGGCTTTATGCATTTAAAGACTTTTATCTTATTTCCCTGCAGTCTTTTTGTCTTGATAGTCAGCTACCCTGGTCCTTCAGCCTTCTCCAGTATGTCATGTTTTCTGAATTTCTGATCTTGTTCTTCCCTGGGCTTTCTCCAAGAACCGCAACTTGAAATGCTGGGCCCCAAGTGGGATCCAGTGCTCAGGCTAACACTTCCTAAGTGCAGCAGGAGCAGATCAGGTGTCTTACAAGCACCTTGTTTATACGTCCTGGTCTGATTTTGCTCTTCTCACTAGGCTGCTGCTGGCTCACGCTCCCTGCGGGACCCACTGTCCTCCAGCTACTTTCCCACAGAGCAACCTTGATCATCCCCCAGCTAGTGCTTGTGATGTTGATATGTCCCAACTCACAGAAAAGCCTTATATTTGTTCTTATCAACAGGTTTGTTTCAGATTTCTCCAGTTTCTCAATAGAAGCACTCTTGCAGGCCCTACCAGACTGGTGCTGCAGGTAAAAATCACTGAATAGCCCTAGACTCAGACCCTGTCTGATGGCTGAACATTGGTAACTGCCTTTTCAATACAGTTTTCCATTCAGCTGTGCTCTCATGTAGCCACACATTCACCTAGACCACATTTCTCCATTGCTGACAAGAATTGTTCAACTTTCTCATCAGTGATCTGAATGAAGGAACAGAGTGTATGCTCAGCAAGTTTGCTGATGATATAAAACTGAGGAGTGGCTGATACACCAGAAGGCTGTGCTGCCATTCAGCTGGAGAGCTGGGCAGAGAGGAACCTGATGAAGTTCAGCAAAGGCAAGTGCAGGGTCCTTGGGGAGGAATAACCCCATGCACCAGTGCATGTTAGGGGTTGACCTGCTGGAAAGCAGCTTTGCAGAGAAGGACCTGTCCATGAGCCAGCAATGTGCCCTTGGGGCCAGGAAGACCAGTGGTATCCTGGGATGCACTAGGAAGAGTGAAGCCAGCAGGTCAAGGGAGGTTACTGTCCTCCTCTACTCTGCCCTGCTGAGGTTGCATCTGGAGTACTGTGTCCAGTTCTGGGCTCCCCAGTTGAAGAAATACAAGGAACTACTGGAGAGGGTCCAGCAGAGAGCTACGAAGATGACCAGCATCTGGTCTCTCTTATGAGGAAAGGATGAGAGAGCTGGGACTCTTTAGCCTAGAGAAGACTGGGATATTATCAATGCATAGAAATATCTTAAGGGTGGGTGCCAAGAGGATGGGGCCAGACTCTTTTCAGTGGTGCCCAGTGACAGGATAAGAGGCAATGGGCACAATTTGAAATGCAGGAAGTTTCATCTGAATATAAGGAAGAACTTTACTTTGGGGGTGACAGAGCACTGGAACAGGCTGCCCAGAGGTTGTGGAGTCTCCTCTGCAGATAATCAAAACCCACCTGGATGCAATCGTCTGCAACCTGCTCTAGGTGGCCCTGCTTCAGAGGGAAATTTGGATCTCTAGAGATGGTTTCCAGAGGTCTTTTCAACCACAATCATTCTGTGATTCTGTGGCATGTAGCAATGGAACTAAACTCCCATGAAAGTCAAGTTTTAGCACATCTTGTTTTTCCTGTGTCACCCATCATAGGAATCCTCAAGTAGAAGAAAGTTCAGTTGGTTTGGCTCTTAGCTGATGGCCAAAGCTGTCACCAGTTCACTCTCTCTACTCACATGTTGTGTCCCTTAATGATGTATTTGCCTGTCTCCAATATGTTTATTCCAATAGCCCATTTTTAACTTCAGTTCTGTCCCCCTGGTCTTGAGTAAAGCTCAGGAACTTGGAAAGCCACAGAGGTTCATTTGGGAAAGAAGAGTGGGGCGGGGGGGGAACCCATGACTGCTCAGCAAGTAAATCCTCGGAACTCACATGTTTATCCAAATTCATCTGAACCTTCTGGGGACAGTGACTTTTTAGGGTAAAATAAAAACAAGTTCAAGTGAGTTTTCCATCCCTGCATCAGTACAGTGATTCCAGCCAATCTGAAACAATTTTCCAAGAAGATTTCCTGCAACCTTACTGTGATTAAAGGAAATAACATTGTGAATAAAGGGACATTCTTCAAAGTCAATGAAGGAGCCACAAACTGTACATTCTCACAGAGAGCCGGAAAGCGCCGGTGTGAGGTGGATTTTGCAGCATGTGGCCCCCCAGAAGGAAGAGGGTGGGATGCCCGCTCCATCCCTCTTCCCCGGGCAGGGGTTGTGACCGGGCTTCTCCCAGAGCAGGAGGTGAGGGCAGAGAGCCTGCAGGCTCCCCATGTTTGAGGGTGAAAACTTGGCCCTGCAGGCTTTGACTCCTGGCTCTGGGTGAGCGTCTGCTGGGTTTGGGGTCGGGGGCTCAGTATCTCTCTGCAAAGAGATGTCCACCGACCATCTCAAAACTGAGGGTGACCCTACGAAGGGCAGCATCCCACCACAGTGCCTTCACACCACATACTTCTTCCTGGGAATCTCCATGCACCTCGCTTTGTCTGAATCAAAACCGCAGTGCGTTCACCCGGCCGGGCTCCCAGATTGACACGGAAATGTGAACGGGCCCGAAAAGCCACTTTGGTGGAGGTAAAAGCTCTGTGCTGTACTGCTGGGCAAGTAGAGTCCTGCTCGCTGCAGCCCCAGCCCACAGCAGCCCCTCTCGCTGTGTGGGTACCCCAGGACGAGCGAGGGAGGGATGAGTGTGTACCAAAAATGGCTGGGCCAAGGGGACTTTGAAAAACCCGCCTTCTTAGCTAAAACAAAGAGAAGGGAGTAATGAGGAAAGCTGGGGAGAAAGGTGAGAGGGGGCTGCCTGGAAGCACAAACACACATGCTTCAGTTGATGCTGTGTAATAAGGGAATTAGCTAATGAGCTTACTGTGGCACATGGACAAGCCCTTTAGAAATATCATGGCCACCTGGGGAGGCTCGCAGAGGAGCCAGGCGGCCCTCATCCGCAGAGCTGGGAAGACGAGGCCCCGTCCCTCTCCCCTGGGAACAGCCCCACTTCCCGCCGGGCAGCGCATGTCCGGGGGTGCCACGGGGGGTGACGCAAATCCAGCGAGAACTGGTCATGGAAACAGTAATAAACAGCGTGAGCAGCCCCCGCTCACAGCTCATCTTAGAGGTTTGCAGCTCGGCAGCCCCACAACACCCGTGCAGTGAGGCTGGGGCTGCTCAAGGTCCAATGGCCCCCCGGGACAGGCAGCGCAGCACTGGGCTGCCGGCACAGGGGCTTCCAGAAGCATGGATCACCTTCCCCTTTGCTGGCAGCTGTGACGGATATACAGACAACATAAATATAACTCCAAAATACAGATTGTTTTTGTGAAAGCTGTTCAAATACAGCTGTACACAATCTGGGATGAACGCAAATTCAAACATAAGTGTGTGTGAACGTGCTAATTTGAACCGAAAGTGGGTGAGAGAACCTAATGTTACAAGTCACTTAGAACAATGCAAAAATTAAATATACAAATATTCATCAAATACTTATTTAGAAAGTGGTTTTCAGACAGCGATCAGGCTGGGCCGCAAGAAGAAGTACTTGCTGATTGATTTTGAACTCATGGAGGAATTTGTGCATGTGGCAGTATTTGCATGAATTAGAGCAGGGGAAGCATGAGCAACGCTGAAGACACAACACCCCCCTCAAGAAAAAAAGAGAAAAGCAAAAACCTAAGCCAAAAATGAGGCTCCATGTAACAAAATTGCTCCTGCTCTAGTGAGAACAGGACCAAACACAGATATTTGCTGGAAAGGTGGAAATCTGGGATTTTTGTTATTATTTCGAGGTAGAATTATTAATTATGTGGAAAATAAATATAAAACTTATTGAGTATAAAAATTACTGAATATTCTCTTTGCCAAAAAGAATTAGATTAAAAACTGTTCTATGGAAACCATTTTAATTTAACTTTTCTATGGGTTATTTTGAAACAAATTTTTTTCTTTCATTTTCCTAAACCAGAAAGCTGTCTGAAATTTGTAAGCACAGTGTTTTCATGTTTTCCTTGTCTTCTTTTTCTCCCCTGCCCCAAAGCTGCTCAAAGACAGCCTGACATTTGCACCAGATTTCCTCCTCTTTTCTTCCCCATGCTGACACTTTTCAGAGCTTTGGCACTCTGGTAAAAGGGAAAAAGAAGAAAAACCCTAAATGCAATATCACTGCTAAGCTATTGAAAGGCTGTAAGAATAAAAGTAATAGAAGAAAGAAGAAAATGTTTTCAACAATTTCAATACTTTTTCAGCTGTAGTAGAAGCAATTTGTACCTACCTAGAAAATAGTGGGATTTACAGTGAATGAGCCTGGATTTTTTTTTTTTCTCCTTTATTTGATGAAGTTCTTTTCAAAATGCTTTAATTGGGGTTTTTGGGTGGGTTTTTTTTTCAGTATGGAAAAATCAGGAGCTATTTTCTGTGACTCTGCTCTCCGATCAGCTGGGATGATTAAGGCCTGGAGGACACTGGGCAGGGCAGAGCACAGGGAGCAGAGGCGGGGCTGGGAGAACAGTGGTGCCCTGGTCCATGCTGGGGGCTCAGCTCCCATGCCGCTGGCTGGGGAGTGAGAATCCTCCTCTCCAGCACCAGAGGCTGCTGCTTCTCCCATGGCCAGACCCTCCGACTGCAGGGCTCAGATGTGACATCAGAGGTGGGGATGACCTCACAGTTGTCACAGCAGCGGGTGTGCAGGGCCGCAGAGCCTCCAGACCCGTACCAGGGGAGATGCCATCACCGGGCACAAGGTGATCTTGCACACCTGCAGTGTGGCTGAAGGGAGGAAAATTGCCGAGGATGGCATTTGGGAAGCAGCGGGAGATGCCCCTTGCCTTTCCAGATGGTCTCCTCTGTCCTAGCTTAGAGCCCAGGCAACTGGAGTGCCATGAGGTCCCCATCCCATGCAGGGATGTGGCTATGAGCATCACTACTTCCTGGGGCACAGCAAAGTGAGGGCCCACAGGGGCTACTGACTTAGCCCCTCTGTACCTCTGCACTGGGGTCCTTCCCAGCTCCCTGCACCTCTGAGTGTCCACCGTGGGACATGGGATAGACCCATGCTGAGGTGAGGGACTGTCACTGTGAAGCAACGAAACAATAGTCAGTGATGATTATTTATTTTCCAAATAAATCAGCGGGCCCCGCAAGAGAAGGGCTGGAAAAAGGCGAGTTTAGATTAGGCCCTCCCCAAACTCCGGCTGGGCCTTGAGCCGCTGTCAGGGCTGCAGAGAAACAGCAGCGAACTCTCACGCAAATGGCCTATAAAAAAGGCCCCTGTCAAAGGCACCTTGACCTGCAGGCTCGCTTTGGTGCTGGGCTCCCCAGCGGCCCTCCCCTCCCAGGGCTGCGCTCTCCTCGCATGATGTATTTCCCCTGCCTTTTTTAGAGCTGCATTATGTTAGCTCCAGGAAACAGCCTCTTCCTTCTTATAAACACAGCCCTGGGTTACTGACCAGCGGCCCTGCCACTCCACAGCCACTCTCTGTCCATCCATCACTCACCCTGGCAACATATCTCTTGGACCGGTCCGGCTCCAGAGACGGGAGAGGCAAGGAGGGGGGAGCAGAGAAGGGGGGGTCACATACACAGAGCACAATTCCAGCCTGCTGACTAATTCCCTGGAAACTCTGGGGCTGCACAATGAGAAAGCCTTTCCGAGGGTTTCTCGAGCGTTACTGGAAGGTCAGGCGAAGGTCAGCGCAAGGACATGGCTCCTA
>NW_009926072.1:62236-64779 GCF_000696875.1 Nestor notabilis | reverse complement strand
GGGGTCGGGCGTCGCCTGCTCCCCTCCACGGAGCCACGGTGAGGGGCGAACCCGGGTTCGCTCCCTCCACCGCCTCCTCCCGGCCTTCTGTGCCACCCGCTGGGAAGTGGAGCCTGGCAAGCGGTGTGAGAGGCGTCCCCGCTTCTCTGCGGAAAATGACTGTATTTCGGTAAAAGCGGCGTTTGCTAAAACGCGGCGGAGGGGATCTTTGCAACGTTAAAAACAAAACCCCAGAACAAAAATCGAGTGGTTTTATTTTTAAACAAATGTGTATTCGCAGTGTATGGATCCCAAGTGTGGCAACAACAACAAAAGCCAGGAAAGCCCAAGCCACTCCCTTTGTTTCATGTCTTGAAGTTGGGAATCGCACAAGCTCTGGGAACAAGAGCTGACAGTCGAAATTTTTAATTAAGTTTTAAACTACTGAGGTAACAGGAGACAAGATTTTGAGTGCAAAAAGTTTTAAAGAGGTATTGTTGCCTTTTGGGGATGTGCCCACCTATCATAGCGACAGATTGATAAGCGGAGACCCTCCTATAGCAGAAAAAAGTTCAACCCAGTTTGTAATACTCTGTATTAAAGAGTAATTCTTTTTTTCCCTACTTAATTGATGTAGCTGCGTTCTTCTGAAAGTGATTGTAGTGACATACTTTTTTCCTAGATGTTATGACACTGTTGTAACTCAGTCCACAGTTGGGTTTGCAACCATGTACAGTGTAAAAAACCAAAAGATGAAATAACCCCCCTACCTGCCTGATGCACAGGTACAAAAGCTGTGTGGAGGCAATGTCCTTGCCTTGTTTTTCAAAAGCATTACACTGTTCTGTTTGGTTATGCTCTCTCGGCTTCTGAACTGCAGAGAGGAATGGTGCTAAATACTTGTTACAGACTTCCTGTAGGAATATAAAGTGGAGTTAAAACTATTTCCCCACCTTTTCTGTAGTTGCAGTTCACTGGCAGTCTAACTACAGAAGTAAACTTTTGACTGTAGTCTCTCTCCTGTTGACTTCCTCTACTGCCTTGAGCAAGATTATGTGGATTCAGCAAAAGACTTGAGCGATTTCTGAATATAGGTGTATCTGTAAGTGAACTAAAAAACACTCAGTTTAAATGGGTAGTTGATTTGGGATCATAGTCTCATTTACTTAGATGCAATAAGCATCCACACTTCCTGTCAAAACCTGGGCTGTTCAATATTTTTGAAGGTTATAGCCATTAATCTCTGTTCATGTATTTCCTCCATATGCAGAGTAGACAAGGAATCCTTGTCTTGAAAGAGATTTGAGGTTTTATTAATGTTTATTTACTGACTTAAGGAAAAAAATGTTTTACTGCTGTGCAGTTATCAGTCTATTTAGCTGCAAGTGATGAAAATAAGTGGTGCATGGGCAAGCAAAATATCATTTCTGAATGAATGAGATTCCTGTCAAAGCATTATCTTCTCTACATGCAGATCTAATCATGATGATGTACGAGTTAATTCAGCTTACAGTTCAAAACTCTCACCACTTCCTGCTGTGGTTAATTCTGGACTTACTCTTCTATTAATGTGGTCTCCAATATTAAGGACTCTATTTAGCCTGTGTCATGTGTGTCATGTTTTTGTTTTAGTTGATGGAAAGGTTTTATCGTGTAGCAGTGAAGCTTTTCTTAAAAAGCAGCACAGAACTCTCATTTTTTTTTGCCTTTACTAACATAAAGTTTCAGGGAGTTAATAGAACATAAGTTACAGGTTTAGTTATGAGGAAAAACGATAGATTATAGATGTGTATTTTAACCTTTAAACTTTCTGTCAGTGGTAAAAAGACTGGAAATACTGGTGTCCTTCAGAATGAAGAAATACTCAGTAAAAGTTCAGTTTCTTTTGTTTCCATAAATCTAAGAGGCCTAAGAACTTGCTTTTGCCTTAGAAGGTGGTCAACATACTCAGAAGAGTCAGCTGTGTTATAAACACTGGTTCTGTTCTAGCAGGGATAGCAGTAATAAAAACATTTTTAATCAGAGGAATTTCCAGGCACAGGCAGTATTTTGAGCAATGGGTTGACCAGCCACTCTGCCCTGCTGCAGAGTCAGTCTGACACCGATAACCTTCCATTTTTTCCTTTCTGTTCTGTAAATATCCATAAATGCTGTGGTTTCTAGGCATGAGAGAGCATTCTGGTTTGTGCTATAGGTAAAAGGTGCAGGAAGGATTCTAATTTTATTTTTTTAATCTAACTGAAGATAAGTTTATAATCTATAATGGTTCATGGTCATAAAATGTCAGAAGCTTTTTTGATTTTACCTTTGTCATTAAAAGGATTCATGTTGTAATGTTGTTAACATAATGTATGTTCATTAAGTATTTTACAGTAACTGAATAACCTTATAGGTGTGATTACATTGCAAATACTTCCACTCCCTCCTCACTGACAGGACTAGAGTCTTGAAAGCCATCCTGAAGTAATGCATGTGCTTAACTTTGTGTTTTACTCTCTGTCTCTAGTTAAAATTTGCTCTAATATTATTGTTCCTGCATTATAGGGCAGTTTATCCCTTGGCAT
>NW_009926072.1:43400-62205 GCF_000696875.1 Nestor notabilis | reverse complement strand
TGTTTCTGCATTAGAGGGCCTTTTATCCCTTGGGGTGGGGGGGGGGGGTGACATAGGGCAGTTAATTGGTTATTGATTAAAGTGTTCCCAGCCTGTCTTTTATTTCTGAATGCTTCCTTTATGGATAGAACAAATATTCTAATCCTGTTTGCTTTCCAGACCTGTTTGTGTTAGGCCCTTCATCCTAATCCTGGAGAAAAGACAGTGAGAACAGCTGAGAACATGGTAAGGGCTTATTGAGATTGGTTTTGAGATGTTTTGGTAGAAGTAAAATTGAATTTTTTCTCATTCCCCAGGACTGAGACTAAATTGACATAATAAGAACGTTGGGTTTGGAGTGGTTGTGGTTATTGTTAAGTTAAAGAATTTGAAAACAATTTGCTGTAATTGTCTGTTCTAGGGAAGCTGTTGCTTGCAAAACACTTGAAATTTTGTTTTTTTTTCAGCTGATTTAATGGGGGAAATAATTTTGATGTTTTATTACTTGCAATTAGTGATGACAATACAGTTGTATTGTAACTTTATGTAAAGATCTCTCAGTATTGTCCATTTACCAAGTAAAGTAAAAATAGATAAAACTTGACTTTGCGAGGGAACACACGTAGAGGTAACATTTCTTGTTGTGTCTCAACTGTCATTCTAGATTCGAATTGCAGCATTGAATGCAAGCTCCACAATTGAGGATGACTGCGAAGGTACCTTTAAAAGTCATAAGACTCAGACAAAGGAAGCCCAAGTAAGTAAACTCACAATTTTCTTAATGATATTTAATAAAGTTGCCTACAAAATAGATTCTGTTTTTTTAAACCACAGGAAGCAGAAGCTTTTGCTTTGTACCACAAAGCTTTGGACCTTCAGAAACATGACCGATTTGAAGAGTCTGCAAAAGCTTATCATGAGCTGCTTGAGATTCGTCTTCTGCGAGAGGTCAGTGACCTTTAGAGATTGAAACTCTAGAAACTTTTTATTTTATATTATTTAATTTCTTTCTGGCTAGTGAGACATATCAGTGTTATCAATTGGCAGATAGTTTGCTGTTCTTTTTACTTGTGTAACGTCTAATTCCTGATGCCCACGTTGCATTTATTTTGTCATTTCTAGGCAGTTCTTTCTGGTGATGAGAAAGAAGGACTGAAACATCCAGGCTTGATGTTAAAATATTCCACCTATAAAAACCTAGCACAGCTGGCAGCACAACGGGATGACTTAGAGACAGCCATGGAGTTTTATTTGGAGGTACAGTACAGCTGAAATAAAACACTGGAGCCTCAATGTCTGCCAGTACTTGCCAAAATATAGATGTACACTTTTAAGCATACATCATTTGAATATATGTCTGAATTCTGTGTAGTTTCGGACATTATATGTGATGTAACTGGTCCATCAGTCAGTTCTCAAATCAGTAGCAAGCCTGCTGAAAATTAAAGCAGTGCCAGCCCCTGTAGACATGTGAATATGCATGTCTGAAATGTGAATAATGGTGTTTGTTATGCTTTCTAGGCTGTGATGCTAGACTCTACTGATGTCAACTTATGGTACAAAATTGGCCGTGTGGCAATCAAACTAATCCGCCTGCCTTTGGCTCGTCATGCTTTTGAAGAAGGTCTCAGATGTAATCCTGATCACTGGCCTTGTCTGGATAATCTTATCACAATCTTGTACACACTCAGTGACTACACAAGTAAGTACAGTACACAGAAAAAAGTTGTCAAGATAGTGTAATTTTACGTATCAGTAAAAACCTGTAATGATGCAGTTGTATAGGAGAAAGTATGTCTTGTGTAAGCAGTACATTAGGTTATGATAGTGACTTCATGATAAAGATTTTTTAAATTTCATTATAAAGTATGATGGTCTGCATCAATTCTGGTTACCCTGAAAATAAATGCTTCTGGTCTTTTATATCTGTCTCTGCAAGAAGTTTTCCTGTAGACTGTTCTCTTGCATGTATGTTGATTTTTGTCTTTCTAGGCATTTCCAGCTACATAGTTCTAGGATATAGTTATAAAACTAAAATCTACTTCATAGCCTAGTATGATTAATTGTAGTTACAGCAGTTTATACAACAGACACCAAGATTTTACATTTGAGTAACATCTAGTGGATGAACTATTTCAAAGGAAGTTTGTGAAAGAAGTTGTAAGATGGCAGAAACATTGAATCTGATCCCTCAGGTTCATCCCACTGGATAGTCCTAAATGTCTTCACTTTATTGCCCATACAAGCAAAAAACTGGTGGGATACATTGCTTGTTACGCTAATGAAATCTGCAGTTCAAACATTTGGTAACATGAGAATGGTAAATGGCTAGGATTCTGCTTTATGATTCTAATTCTTTTGTACAGGAACAGAGTCCTGAAAGTAAATAAAAGATGTACTGCAAGCATTGTTTAAATGAAATTAATGATACCCTTCTTCTGGATATAATACTTGGGAAGACGTAGTAGGTTATTTTAGCTGTATACATGTAATCATTTGACGTGTTTCAAAGCTATTGGTCTAATTTATGTCAATGTCATATTTAGCTGGAGTTCTGTGGTACAAAGCCCAGAAATGGGAGCTTTTCAATGAACCAAAGCAGCCACTGTGACCATTCAATTTCTATTTCCCTGTCAGCATGTTTGTACTTTATCTGCAAAGCTCTGGAGAAAGACTGTCTATATAGTAAAGGATTGGTTCTGAAGGAGAAGATCTTTGAGGAGCAGCCTTGCCTCCGGAAAGATTCCTTAAGGATGTTCCTTAAATGGTGAATGTCATTCTACAGTACATACAGCATTTGGAGTGTAAATTTTGGGCTTGGGGTAGTTCAGAAAAGCTGGTGAGATAGTATGCTTTAAGCTATAACAATATCTTGCTGACCTGTCTTCTAAATAATAAATCAATGTTAAGTGTTGGGGCTGCTGACAGAATGTTCTTCAGTAATTACTTTTGGAGGGAGGTAGAAAGAGACAAAAAGTCCGTTTGCTACTGCTCACTTATTTTCATACCCAGATCTCTTGTAATCATCTTCCTTTGTTTCGTTTTACTTACTTGCAGCTGGTATCTGCAGCATTCATTTTAGTTTTCCTTTCCTAATTAAAAAAACCCCAAACCAACCAAACCAAACCCCACACATGTTACTGCTTTTCCAAGCAATTAGTAATTTGGAACTTGATACAGTTTTCTCATTTCAGTAAGTTTCAGGAAGTATTACTGATTTTTATTGACAAATGAGTACAGTCAGAAGACTTTCTATGTTTCTATGCAGAAATTTTTAGTTATTAAGCTTTCAGATCACTGCAACTCTGAAAATATTTTGCAATAATTACGCTTGAGTCATTAGTCTTTTATTACTGCTTTTTTATTGCAGTACGTAAAACTTTTACTAAAAGTTTGGGTTAATGTAGCTCTGCTAAGTAGACTGTCTCTTGTGTAGATTTTATAGTATGAGTGGGTGGGAGGAAAGTGGGAGAAGAAGGTAGAGGCCTGTAAAATGTACAGGATCTAAGTTAACTGATAATTCAGCATCAGAGCTGCTTCTCATACTGTAATATGTTGCTGTGAAGGTCAACAGAATTCAAGAGAAGTTTTTAATTTAATCATAGCTCAGTCTCACTGAATATAATAGTCACTGCATGTGCAGCTAACATCAATATGCTGTGTAAATTGTACGTGGTAAGTGCAATGTACTTCCTAGGGTGTCTCCTTCAGTTATGCAATAAATCAGTCAAAACCGGTAACGTTTTAGACTACAACAATATTTAAAATGTGAAAATACAGAGTATTTAGAAGACAGGGAAGAGAAAGGATGACAAATTTTAAGGCTCTAGGATTTTATGTATAGCAGTAGACCTTTAATAGAAAGCCCTGTTTAGTTACAGAGACCCTGATTTATTAAGCTGCCTTAGGTCTGGTTCTAAGAATCATTTACATGCTTTTAGCCGCTTGGGTTTTGTTTCTGGCTTGAGATCTCTGAAAAAAGTGGATTATTCTTCACTTTCAAAAATTCATTTCTAGACTCAGACTGTACAAGACAATTTTCAACTCCAAATTTTATTTGCGATGACGTGAATTCCTAGAATAATGCGTTGGAATAAAAGGAATTTCTCAGCCATACAATCTCTTTTCTGAACCAAAAACTTCTTCCCGGAAAGAGAACAAAACCTCCTGCTTCCCTTTCATTTCTCAGTGTTTGGAAAACAGAATAGAACAATCTCCCTTTATTTTTTAATTTTTAAGGCAGAGGAAAGATTTTGGAGGGTAAATGCTTCTATGTGCATGCTATAAAGCTTGTAAAATAACATTATTTGAATGCTTGTTTTAACACTGTTCATTTTTGTTCTATTATAGAAAGATAGCAAATTAATCTCCTCAGGCTTAAAAAAACCCCAACAGACTCTTAACAACAAAAGCACAACCAGCAAACAAAAACTTTAACCAGTCTTCATTTCTTATTATTTCTTAGTGACATGTCTATCCATAATGTAAACGTGAGTGCAGCTGAAACAGGAAGAATCATAGATGAAGCACTGGAACTACGTAAGAAAAGACAAGCTTTGCTAGTGCGTGACAAAGAACCAGACCTCAGACTGGTCCAGCCAATTCCCTTTTTCACGTATGTCTCTTTTCTCTTTTTAAAAGGTTCCTCTGAAGCCACTTACACTGAAAACTACATGAGGTTCGCATTTCTTCAGAACACTCTTTTCTTGTAAAAGCAATCAAATAAACCCCCCAGTGTTTTCATGTTTTACGAGTTTATAGGTTGGTTTGCTATGCTTATGATTTTAGCATAAACCCCATATCTATCAGTTTTCAACCTTTGAATTAAAACCAGTGATGTAAAAAACAAATACTAGTGAAGAATGGTTTGGCAGCCATTCCAACTGTATTACTGGATTTTTCATATATGACTAGTTTGTATATGAACTTCAAAGTAAGTTTAGATTTTTAAAAAATGGCTTTACTGTTGGAATAATGGAAATTCAGAAAAAAATACGGTTCTTTATTTGCTGCAAGAGGTAAGGATACTACTAAGTTGCTATGTACGTCTTTATTAAGGCACGAAAGATTGGGCTTTGTTTTGGTTTTTTAATTGCACATTTTTCTGAAATATTGATGGACTCTGCACATAGGTCCTATTGCAGGAAAATTCTTCTACTTGTGGATTAGGGTGAGATTTTTTTATTGTTGCTGATTGAATGAAGAGCCTAAAAATTGTTCCTTTGGCACTGCTTTTTTTAGGGTTCAGTGTAATTTGCTCAGCAACTACTGCACAGACCTTCTTTTGTTAGAGCCATTTTTTGAGATTAGGCACATTATTGACTCGCATTTTCTTCCTATTGCAATGAACTCACCAGTTGCCTCTGAAAAACTTTTGCCTGCTGTCACATTTTGCTCTTGTTTTTCTAAGTGGTGTGTTCTAGAATGAAAGCTCCCAAGAGCCTCTGTTCCAGGCCTGAAATTGTTAATGGTCCATATGACAGGAAACGCACGAGCATACTCTCCAGCTTTTCAGTCAGGGGACAGATTTTGGCACTTAGATGTGTTCTTCCCCCACTGAAAAGATGCTCTTGCTAATTTAGAAAATAATTTGGCAAGAATTTATGAAGTTGTGGTGCCATTGTGTTTCCACATGCAGGTGGAAGTGTTTAGGAGAAGCTTTACTTGCCATGTATCACCACCTCACAACGTGTGACCCTCCTCGACCCAGTCTGGGAAAGAGAATTGATCTCTCAGAATACCGAGATCCAGTTCAACATTTGATGCTTTCTCCTGCCTCTACTCCTGTCAGTGTTATTCAGCCAACTCCTGTCAGCACTAATCCGGTGGTGACAATGCCGGATCATGTATTACCTTATACACCAATGACATCTAACTTTCCAAGTCACAGTCAGAGTTCACTGGAACCAGGAACTACTGTAGGTGAGCAAGGTACTTAAGTCTAAGATTCAAGATATTTTTCTTACTTATCTGGGTATTAAAAGCACTACAGAATTTGTTGGGAAATACTGTTTAAACTGCATGTTGGTGGATTCTGAATCTTCTCAGCATATGGTAGGAAAAGTGACGTTGAGCTGTAAAATTAAGTTCTATTAACCCTTCACATTAGAAAATGAAGGCCACTTAAACTGCTTGAAAATCATTGATTCCTGACTAAGATATAGGACCATAGTGGTCTTACTTTCTTGTCTAATGGAATTGAGAGTCAGGTTGACTTGTTTTTCTTAACTTACAGATTACAAATCTAACTTCTGCTTTTGCGCTATGGAGACTTATACTTCAGTTTTTCAGTCCTTAAGATTGTAAGAATCATGACTGCATCCCAGCAGTGATGCATATCAAACTTTTACTGTTGTGAAGAGTCTTGAGTGCCTCAGAATGAATGAGCTGTTACAGAAGATGACTGGATTATTCTTCTGCTCATGTGTAACATTAAGAACCTGAAACACGCAAGCTGTCAGCTATATTGTTTTAAAATCTGTAGCAAGAGGCTTGAATATTTTATGCTGTAGCTGTATTTATGTATCTAAAATTGCCAAGGAGTTACCAGTATTTGGTTTTATATTCATGGGAATTTAGAGGTGTTTCTGGGGTTAAAGGCAGGCTCCTCTGATTCCCAGTTCAGAAACTTCTTGAAGACTAAATAATGAATTCCAATGAATAATAAAATGCAGAATTTTCAGTAAGTCTGCTTCTTGCCTCAGAGCACCATTTTTATGGAAAATGCTATAGCTAGTTCTTATTAATGAAGGAAACCAACAAATCTCAGGTGTTGCGTTAGAGTGAAATAAATTGTCAGCTACTAATAATTTTTTTTTTTTTTATTCTGTTTCTAGGTGACATATCTGCAGGTGATAAATCTAAGAAAGGTGTGAAACGAAGGAGAATTACAGAAGATAGTGGTGAAACAGCAAAGAGGAGATCTGCCAGAGTCCGGAACACCAAGTGTAAAAAAGAGGAGAAGGTTGACTTTCAAGAGCTGCTGGTGAAATTCCTTCCTTCCAGGTACTGTACAGCAATAACTTCATTATGAGAGCAGCAGGAGCTCAGTAGAGAAAGCTGTTTGAGGTTTTGTTTGATTGATATGCTCCAACATTAAAACCATTAGACCCAGGTTATTTTTTGAAGTAGGTGTAATGCATTGTCTTCTCATCAATTTAATAAAATCGGTTTAAGTGAAAATAACTAAAAACTAATTGATAAATAAGATGGCTTTTGTCAGTATGAAACTGACTTAGACAACAAGGCAGATGTCAAAATGGATAAGATAAACAAGATAATCTTGGTTTGGACAAAATTTGGGAACTGATGTAAATCTCTAGCTAATGTAGTTTCAATGGTAAAACATGCACAACGTGCCATGTTTAGGTTTCATTTACCAGTGAAAGCAAGAATGAGGATTTTATTGATACTGTGTGTTTTGTTCCCCTTTCATACAGATTAAGGAAGTTAGATCCAGAGGAGGAGGAAGACACTTTCAATAACTATGAGGTGCAGTCAGAGATCAGAGAAGAGAATTTTCAGCATGTTGGACCACATAGAATGTCATTCGATTCTACAACATTTATGGAATCTGGTAAGGATTTTGTTGTAACTCCCACTCTTTCTCTGTTGTTTCTTCCATATTGTATGCTTTATTTTCTGTATTTTCCTATCACATCTAGAAGATACAGGAGTATATTTTATTTTAGAAAGAATAGAAATATCTCAGTTGGTAACAGGTGTGATTTTTTTAAGTCTCGGGGACTGCTTAATTGCTGTGCACGAGAGCTCTATTGTGTGAAGTTTCCCATTTGAACAGGTTGGAATGCAATAACTTAATAACACAGGAGAACTGCTGCAATGTTAGTGCATAAAAAATTGTTGAAACCTATTTGTTTCAAGTTGTGGGTTGCCTTGATCTCAAACATATATGACTTTGTGTTCATCTGCTTTCCAGAAAAACAGGACGTTCATTCTGCTGGATAACCTGAACAATGGTGGGATCTTGGAGCTAATGATGAGATATCTGAAAGTCATCAGCCAGAAGTTTCTAGTGAAGTGGCCTCCTGGCTTATGTGAGGTGGTCCTTAGTATCTATAATAGCTGGAGAAAGCACAGTAGTAGTCTTCCTAATCCATTACTGAGGGACTCAAGTAGTCAGCATATCAAGGTATGAGACACTTTTCCATGTGCTTCTCTTTGCTGCTGTGTTACGCTTTGTGTACCAGAAGTACCTAACTGAAACCCAGCAATTAAATGCAGGTTTTGCTTAGCTTGGTCTGGGGAGCTGCATGTCCAAGCTTTATAAACTGTGGTATGCTGCAGCTTGCGTAACAGTTTGTCCCTCAGCTCCTGAACACACATGGGTAATGTTATGTGCAACTCTACCTTATACATAATACATGTGTATATACACACACACATATAGATGTAGTATAAACACTATAGATGTAAATGTATTTTAGTCCTTTACTCTTGTTGCTCTTTTTTTTTTTTTCTTCCCTGCCTTTAGTTCTGATAGGACACAAAGTTTTGTTTTGTCACCAGATTGAGATGCAGCATGACTGCAGTTTGAAATACTTTGGTTTTCAGATCAACAGTCTTTTTACTTTTTTTGCAAATAAACTGAATTATGGAAACTATGTTCCATTGACTTAGTTTACAAAACAAACAAAAGCATTTCTGTGTAGCAAATGTTACATCTCTTATACATACTGTGACTTTTGTGTTTCTGTATATTTTCCAAAAATACATGCTCTTTGTTAAACAAGTATAAATATATTTATAAATGTATTCCCTTGGTTCTGGGACTGCATAACTGCTTGCTTGTATGATAGATCTAGAAAGTCAAGATTCTGTAGTTATACTGTTAAAAATCACTGTCCTCATGCTTGTCTGTTCTTTTTCATCCTTGAATTTATCTTAAACTTCATCTGCAAGCTATTCTGAGTGTAAAAAATAGGTGCTTTTTAGCATTGTAAAGGACTATTCTGGTAATGCGTATAGACTTTTGAACCTTTTCATAAGCACCTTTTTTTAACAGATAGACCTGTAGCCTTTATTCCTATGTATTTAATCAGAAAATAGTATATTCTTCACTACACAAGTCTGCCTGGCAGAGATCCATGGTGACGTGATTTTTAATATACTCCTGAACTTTATCCAGCAAGCATTAATAAGCTGATAAGACTAGAGTATGTACTCAGTCTCGTAGAGGTAAATACTGAAAAAAAGTACAGTATATAGTCTTTTCATTTCTCAAGTATCAATACTATATTCTGGAAACACACTTTTAGCACGATTTAGCTATTTAATAAAGTTATTTCAGCCAGGCAAAAGAAAAATAGGGATGTTGCTTTTTTTTTAACCTCAGGCAATGCTGTTTGCCTACCTTCTTTTATGGGCTGAGATTTTAATTTTTCTTTTTAATACTTCTTCTAAGTACTGTTTTGTTTTGTACCTGTTGATTTGTAAATGCTATTATACACCTTTTGACAGAGGAAGAAATAGTTATAGCTTGGGGATAGAAATCCCAAGATTTTCTTTGAAGTGAATTTCAAATTCAGTGGTGTTTTTTACTCTTCTTTTAATGTATTTCCTCCTGTATACTCTTTTTTGCTGTCTCCATACTTTTTCTGAAGGATATGATGTTGATGAGCCTTTCTTGCATGGAACTGCAGTTAGATCAGTGGCTGCTAACAAAAGGGAAGAACTCTACAGGTGAGAACTGAATATTACTTTCTTCAGACTCTGAAAACACTTAAGTTGTATGAAGAAATGTTTCTACGAATTCATTGGATTTTGGATTTATTTTTTCTTAATCTCTTTCAGATCTGTATTTTATTGGTCTATGATTTTTTTGTCTTAAAGCAGATAAATACTTTTGAAATACTAGGATGTGGGACTCCTTTCATGGGATGCTAGTAAATTTATGATAAAATGTAATGAATTGATTTGCAGTTTCTCCACGAAATTGCCCTGCTGCCTCTGTGAATGGAAAGTTTGGCCCTGACTTCCCAGGAACTCATTTTTTGGGAGACCTGTTGCAGCTGTCATTTGCATCCTCACAGAAGGATTTATTTGAGGAAGGCTGGATGGAATTTGTCACTCGGGTGTACTGGCTGAAAGCTCGCTTTCTAGCACTGCAGGTTGGTTTTACTTTTGATGTAACAAATAAAACTTTTCCCAAATTAAAATCATACCAGCTACAGCTGATTTGGGAAGCTCAGCTCATCTAAGCATGTGGATAAAATCAGCTGAAAACAGTGATTTCATTTTACTTTTTAATATAATTAACTGTCCCTAAGGGTAGAGGTAGAAATGAAGCAGGAGGTCTCATGTGCAAAGGTGCTATTCGGATATGTTCAAGATCTAAGTCTTTGCTTAAATTAGCTTGTGTTCAGCTTAAAAAATTTATTTGAAGTAGTATTGTGTAGTTGCAGAATATGGATTTTTTGGGGGACCTGAACTAGTGAATGCTATCAAAATCCCAGACAGTTGAAAATGCAGTTTTTAACTGAAGCAGATTGTATGCTAAATTACTCTCCACTCTGCTTTTTCAAGGTAGCATGATTCTTCTTTTGGAGATGTTTAATTTAATATGCGGGTTTTGAAATAGAGGGTTTTAAACCTGAGGGAATACTTTGAAAGAAATGTTGTTTCCAGACTTTTTCCTCTCCAAGTATTGCTTTCTCAGGAGATCAAAGAGTTTGTTTATGCATCAATTATGTTTAAGTCAATCATCAACTAATCATAGAATCATAGAATAGTTAGGGTTGGAAAGGACCTTAAGATCATCTAGTTCCAACCCCCCTGCCATGAGCAGGGACACCACACACTGAACTATGTCTCCCAAGGCTCTGTCCAGCCCGGCCTTGAACACCTCCAGGGTTGGAGCATTCACAACTTCCTTGGGCAACCTATTCCAGTGCCTCACCACCCTCACTGTGAAGAACTTCTTCCTTATATCTAACCTAAAGTTCCCCTGTTTAAGTTTAAACCCATTACCCCTTGTCCTACCACTACAGTCCCTCATGAAGAGTCCCTCCCCAGCATCTTTATAGGCCCCCTTCAGATATTGGGAGGCTGCTATGAGGTCTCCACGCAGCCTTCTCTTTTCCAGGCTGAACAGCCCCAACTTCCTCAGCCTGTCTTCATACGGGAGGTGCTCCAGCCCTCTTATCATCCTCGTGGCATCCTCTGGACTTGCTCCAACAGCTCCATGTCCTTTTTATGTTGAGGACACCAGAACTGTACGCAATACTCCAAGTGAGGTCTCACAAGAGCAGAGTAGAGGGGCAGGATCACCTCCTTTGACCTGCTGGTCACGCTTCTTTTGATACAGCCCAGGATACGGTTGGCTTTCTGGGCTCCAAGTGCACACTGCCTGCTCATGTCGAGTTTCTCATCAACCACCACCCCCAAGTCCTTCTCCGCAGGGCTGCTTTGAATCTTTTCTCTAAATAATAACGGGAATCAATTTCGAGGTGTGAACTAACCAGTTCCTTCCATTTTTGTTTTTGCACCTGAGGATTCCTTTCTAATAAATCTGAGGAAAAATAAGAGTTCCTATATGGCTACTGCCATTTTTCCTTTAGATGTACAGAGTTATATTTTGCCCATGCAGTTGCATTCCACTCTTGACCACTCAACTTTTAGTTGCAGAGAGCAAGTAGAATGCATTGCCTTTGCGTAATAGAAGAATGTTTGTTGACTCAGTGTTTTTATTTGCTCAAATGGAAGAGTTATTTATACTGTTTTACTTTTCCATGTTTTTAAAGGAAAGGGATTTTAGCAATCCAAATGAATATTTCAGATTTATGCAGGCTGAATTCTATTTCCCTGTTTTGTTTTACCTGTAACTAAAGTCACTGGTAAGATACGCTGTTTCTGGGGTTTTTTAATTTAAGATAGTCAGTTGGATTTGTTTTTTTATTTGGGAGGATATGCAGTGGCAGTGCCTGCATTGAATTGAAACATTTTCTTTCTACATGCTTTATAAACCTTTGCTGCAGACAGAACTCTAGGGGTTTTTGGTTTTTTTCCTCTGTACTGTTTCTGTAGGGAGACATGGAACAGGCACTTGAAAACTATGATATCTGCACTGAAATGCTACAGAGCTCCACTACAATGCAAGCTAAAGCTGGCAATGAATGCAGCATCGTAATTCGGTTACCTAATCTACATGTTGATTCTGTTGTTTCTTTAGAAGAGGTAAGAATTAATTTGCAGGTGTGTTCTCACCACTCTGTCCTTCCCAGTTTCATAGGTCATCTATGAATTAGCACATTTGTGATGAACTTTACTATATCTGTCCTAGAATTTTTTGAAGAGTGAAAGGACAGGTTCATAGTTCAATGATAATGTCAGGGCCATTGTATCAGTTTTAAAAAGACACCTTTTACTTCTGTTGGTCCTGTACAACTTAGAATTGCTTTTATGCAAAGTAAACATATTAGAGCAGCTGCATGTAGAACAGTAGAGTACTAGATTAGTGTTTTATTTTCTGTTCCTAAACATATATTTCACCTTTGCCTAAATAAGCTCTTCACTTCAGAAGTGTTTTCCACGTTACAATTTGCATATGCTTTTAAACAAAGGGATATTCATCTTCTGTTCTTTCTATTGCTGTTTTGGGGGATGAGCTCCCAACACAGGAGATGCTGTCTTCACTTTCAAGTCTATTTGCTGGATGTGTTCTTGCCGTGTAGAAATGTGTGATTTGGGGATTTGAGGCAAAAAAGTTTAAAATAATTATAGCACTAAACTCATATACTGCATAATAATTACAAATCTGTGGAAGGGGTGACATATTACATAGTAGGTGTTTTCTTCCTGGTTGTATCTGTAGAGTTCACACAGCTTTACAACTAAACTGCTAGGAGAAATGTCAGTAGTCAGATGTATGTGAAGACAAAATGAAAGTTGAATTATGCCATCTGTGATGTTTGCAGATTGAAAAGAACCTAAAATCTCTGGAGAGATGCCAGTCTTTGGAAGAGATCCAGCGACTGTATGAGGCAGGGGATTATAATGCAGTGGTGCATCTGCTTCGTCCAACATTATGCTTTAATGGCTATGGCAGAGCAAAACATCTGGAATTTGTAACATCCATACCGGAGAGACCAGCACAGCTGCTTCTTCTGCAGGTTTATTTTGCTTCTTCAAAGATCTTTTTATTAAGGATTTAAGACTTATTCCTGAAAATTGGATGAAAGGGTTTCTTGAGTGGGTCTTAATGGTTAATGAGTCTTATTTGCAAAACGAAACATGGAACCAGACTTTTATTTGAACAGCATTAGCAATATGCCAGCTTTTACTAGCTGAGAATGTGGCTAAAGATACAAGATGTCTGAAGCCTCTGTGAAATGTCCAGAAAAACTGTACATTCAAATAAACTTGAATCATTTGCAGAGGCATCTTATGGATGGATTTATGCTATCTGCATCTTCTGTAAATAGTCCCTGCTTTTGCTGATATTGACTATATGGTGCCTTGCAACTGTTTTGAAACTTTAAATTTGCCTAACCTATGAACAGTTTAGTGAATTTATGATGTAGTATATCTGTCCTGCACGAATGACAAACTGTTGATAGATACATCCAGTGTGATTGCTATAGATTTAGTCCATTTGACAGTATGAAAATAAGCGTACAAATGAGCTCAGCTGTCAGAACACTTTCTTGGGAAGTGGGGGGAAAGGTTGCACAAAAAAAGACTAATGCTCTTTAAACTGGATGGAATCAAATCCTACAGCCTCCATGCCATCTCGTGACCCAAACTTGGCAGAGTGCAAAGAAGCAGGAGGATGTTGCTATAATGCTAGCCTTAGAGTTGCTATTTTGTTGTTTATGAAATAATAAAATGGTAGCAAAAGATCATAAAGATCCAAACCCTGTTTCTGTAGGGACCTTTATTCATCTGCATATCATTGGAATGTTAGACCTACAGCCATCCCTTTCCTGCTTTTTTTTCCCCCCCCCCTTACATCTCTTTCTAAAGCAGAAAGATTCAGTGATTTTTTTTTTTTTTTTTTTTTTTTTAAATTTAGATCCTACTTGTATATTTGTCATCCAGGGTCCATGCACCTCCTGTTATCCTTTTTAAAGATGTTCTGTTATCATGTCATTAAATTAACCACATTAACTGTATATATTGCTTTGCCCTGCTGTGCATTCATGGTTTAAAATAAACCCTTCATCCTTATAATAGATTTTTTTCATATTTACATTCCCTAGGAGTCCCTGCTCAAACTGAAAGATTACAAGCAATGCTTTGAATGCTCAGAAGTTGCCTTGAATGAAGCAATTCAGCAGATGATTAACATGACAGCAGCCTCTGCTAAAGAAGAGTGGGTTGCTACGGTAACACAGCTGCTCACAGGAATAGATACTTCATTATCATCAGTCAACAGCATCCTGAAAGACTCTTCTGTAACACCAAGCCTTGTTCGATTAACAAACAACCTGATTCAGGTAACCTGTTGACTTGCACTAGGAAAAAGGTATTGTGTGCTGCAGACCTTCAGACACAAAACAGCTGTTGCCTGAATTGCCACCCACTCACAGTGACAGTTTGGGTGGGTGACATTTTTGTTAGGGGAAGGTTGGAGGAGTATGAGCATTACCTTCATAGTCTTCATTTCAGTATGTTATAAATGAGCTACATAATGAGCACACCTGTGCTAGGATCAGTAACAGCAGCTACTACCAAGCTGCCTGACATAAACAAAGAATGTGGTAGTAAGATAACCTAAGGAACAACACTGTTTTCTAATGGGATTTGAAATGGTGGTAATTTGAAGACTGGTTGAGCTGGCTGGGTGCAGTTTGTAAGTTATGACACTGATCTTGGTCGTGTGTGCTTTGGGCTAGAAGACAAGATCCCATAAGCCTTAGGAACATGGTGCTGTTGCTTGCAAGTGCTGGCCAAACTACATTTTTTTCCAGTGAAAACAAAGAGGATGGTGAGGAGACGTCAAGGGTAAAAATGGTGTGTGGACTTTCCTATCACTGTTTCTATCACTATGAATACAGCTAACTTTAGCCTTTAAACAAAGTACTTTCAAACCTTAAAACCCACAAATGAATGTTTTTCATTCCAGGAAATGGTGGACTCTCAGTTCCATTAAGAAGCGAGTCTAAGTTAATGTCAAAATTCAGTGTGATTGCAACTCTCAAATCTCCATTTATTTCACCAAAAGCAAAAGACTTCAAAATCATACTCTCATTGTGTAAAGTTGTATGTGTGTCACTATGTTGTGGAATGTAATGGAATTGTGGAGAACAGAGTATTCATTATAATATCCTAAATGGTTTCTGTAGTAAAAATAAATATGACTCTTTATCTACGTAAATACCAATAGAAAAACTGTTGTATGTGTGGAAGAATGTGAAAAAAACATAGGACTTCTGAAATTCCTGGTCCTGAGACAGTAAAATGAGCAGTTGTCCATGAGAAATGCTAGGACAACGATTCCCTGACACAGCATTGCGTTGCTCAGAATTTGTTCAGTTAGATCATTTATACAGCATCTGTTAATGATTCTAATTGGTCTTTAACAGTTGTTGTAAGACCCGGTAAAGAATTCAGGAATTCTTATAACTAAGTTGCTCTTCCTTGCTGGGGAGCAGATAAATTTCTTGTGCAGTAATGAGGCTTACTAACACTAACAATTCATACTTTGCATTTGCTAACTTTGAATTGTTTGTACATGTTATTAACAGAGAAATGACTTGGTGGAAAATAATCATGCAAGAGGAATGTTAGGGTAGGGGAAATGATCTTCTACCATTCCCTGTACCAGGGTAACCTTATTTGTAGGATTTTTACTGCCTGTGAGAAGCTCAGGCTCAACTTTAGATTATTTCCTTAGGATAAAATAAGTTTCCTTAGCAACTTCGGGTTGTTTGGAAAGGATTCACACCTGACCTTTATTTTGTGTCACTTTATCTGTATAATGTCTGTTCCTTTATTAGATCATAGATTGCAGCATGGCAGTCCAGGAAGAGCCAAAAGAACCATACGTCTCCTCGGTGCTTCCATGGATAATCCTGCACAGAATCATCCAGCATGAGGAAGATGCTTTTCAATCCCTTTGCTGCCAGCAGCAGCAGAACCAAGGAGAAGGTGAATTAGTTATTCAGTTTTACATACTGGAGCTAAGCTCTTTACCATCTAGCTCTGCAATATCAATAAGAAAATAATTGTTTGTCATCTTACCTTGCTGGCTGAAGGAAGTAGAGGGCTATACAGACATCACTTTCTTATCACAGAGGAAACTTCTTTTGCCAGGTGAAGCATTGGCTAGTTGGATTTATCTCAGCTCTGTGGTACTTAAATATTTACCATCTTCTTTCTTCCAGTGAGTCCTGATACCCCTATGTTGCCTTCTTCACTGATGCTGCTGAACACTGCTCATGAGTATTTGGGAAGAAGATCCTGGTGTTGCAATTCAGATGGTGCTCTTCTCAAGTTCTATGTAAGTGTCAGAGTAATTTAGGTTGGAAAGGACCTCTGAAAATCATCTGGCCAAGCCCCATCTAAAAGCAGGGAACAACTTCAAACTTATGTTAGGTTGCTTATTGCCTTGTCTTCATGTTAAAAATGCACTTTTAAATCTACTTTCCTTCTTCTCCCATGCATGAACATTTCAGTCAGTTAATTTTGAATAGCAAAAGCTTGTTATTCCAGACCGCTGTCCACTGGCATGTTTTCTAAACAGGACTCTTTGTCAGACACTAAATGTCTTTGGATAACTAACTGTGTACTATAAAAACATCTTTAATGGGATGTGTAAAGTAATCTACCTTCCCCTGAAAGAGAAAGTACTGGGAAGTGTTAAGTGATTATTCTGACTACTTAGGAGAAATGTGGGCCCGTATCAGTCACTGATCCTAGCAAAACTTCAGTCAAATTACTTGAATTTTGTGATGCTTAGCTTAAAAATAAACAGATGTAACGTTTGAAGCTAATGAAAATTTCAAGTGCTTACCAGCATTCACCCATATGACTGGTAACATTGGGCTTTATTTTTGCTAATGAACACATAAAACTGCTTGTGACTGCTTGCGGGAAGGGAATACCTGAATACTGAATCTATTTCCAGTGTTATCTTCTCCTTCTCTGTGTGGTAGCGTGTTGGTAGCTCAGCCACACCCCTGCCCTGATTGCAGCAACATTTTATGCACAGTCTGTGTAGTGTTACCTGGATTATGTCCTGAAGCTGTGATGTATTTGGCTGTTCTGCTGATAAATTTGACTTGTTTGATTATACCTGCCTTGATTTTATACCACAGACTGAAAAAAATAGTAATTCTGTTGTTTTCATGTTACTAACTAAATGTAATTTCAGATACACAATTACTACAAGTAAATTCAGGTATTGAACAAAGGGTGAAGAGAATGGAGAAATATTCTGGTCCTGTGTCTTTGCACTGTTGTTCAGATGGGCATGTTAGAAGGTCTAATATACTCCAGAAATGGGTGTCTGGGCAGTAGTGCTGTACATTATTAGATGAAACCAGTTACCCATTCGTTGTTGACCTTTTAAAGATTATTCCTTGATGTCTAGTTCTAGAAAAGAAATTTCCCATGGTTGAAGGAGGATATTTCTATGTGTGTGGCTGTTTCCTCACCTTATCCTTAGCTAAGAAACCAAAGTGCAGTCACCTTTTCCGTGTGCAAGTGTACTGACAGTCTGTTGGCAAAACCTGGCTTTTGGCAAAACCCCAGCTAATTCGGTACCATGGCAGTTACTGGGCAGTGCTCTACAGGGATATTACGGTGGCACTTCACAGATTCAGCTTGACTTCATTGAGGTTTATTACCTTCAGCCAAGAGAAAATCATGATTAGTTTAATTTCCCTTCTCAGCACTCCCTGGAGCTTATTAGCCTCAGCTCAGTGCCAGACCACATCTGCCTCTGCATCTGAGCAGCAGTGTGTCTAGGACAGTAATTTAGACAGCTGGGAAGGATAGCGCAGAGAGCCTGAGGGGCTCTGCAGGAGTCAGCTCACCCTGGTAGGGCTGGAGCTAATGAACAGTGTTTGAACTCAGGCTGACTCAGTGTAGGACTATTAGATTACCTCTGCATCCTGCTCTCCTCAGTCTCCTTGGTATTAGGAGCATAATGCTGATACACCTGAGTTGCCTCTGCATGGATCTGCCTTGGGTCCAGAGGGTGGATTAGCTCAGGCACTGTGCTTCATGAAAATAGATAACCTGTCTCCACACTTGAGCTTGCACTCAGGTGCAGTGCTCCTGAGTGATGAATCTACATTGTCTGTGTGTAGTGTGTCTGTATCCACAGCCTGGGGAGTCAGAGTATGCCCTGTGAACCAGGATAAACTGCAGATAATTGGGAGCTGTGAATGCATTTGCAGCTAGATCTTTGCAAATGTCATCAGGTACTTTGGAAAAAAACTTCCATTTTCAGTTCCAGAATTGCCCATTTAAACTAAAATATTGTATTGTATTATTGAGCCCAAGAATTTAGTTTTCAGAAACAAGAGGATATTGGAAGGATAAGGAAAGATAAAGATAAAATAGGATTAATCATTTGAAGAGAAAGATGGCTTCAAGAAATGTTAGAAGTGTCATCATGTAATACTAATCTATAAAACCTTCTGTAGGTGACCCGTCTGCTCAAGTACATTGTATTACTTGTGGCTGAAGGTTGTGTGCAAGAGATGGTGTTAATATGTACTTCAGTCCTTCAGCAGCAGTCAAAGTCTGAATTAGTAAAACCAATTCTAGGTTATTGCCAAGACTTCAAAAGCTACAGAAGAACACAGGAGGTTGTTTTGAATACTGTTCAAGTGAGAGTGTTAGATGTGATTTTGTG
>NW_009926072.1:8859-43369 GCF_000696875.1 Nestor notabilis | reverse complement strand
GCAGGAATACCATGCTCTTATTAGAGTATCCTGTGATTCTTATATCTTCCTTTTGACTTATTTATCTACACTTTCTGTAAATTTCAAACGTTGTTCATAAATTTCTACAGGAAAAGTAGTGGAAATGAGGTGTCTGCTGTGACTCAAAGATGATTGCTGTGACTCAAAATGTCATTGAAATGCCTTCTAAGAATTGTCTTTATTCTTATTTTTCAGGGGTTTGGCTCTTAATAAATGGTACCTTGTTTTTAGCACAGATCTTTTAAGCAGAAGAGAGTTAGCATCTTATAGTTAATCCCAGCACTTAGAAACAAGTTTCTTACATGAAGAATGACAGAAAAAAATGACAGTGTTTTTAGTGTCAGGGAAGCCAATCATGATGAGAAACTTCTTGTAGCATGCATTGCATGCATAAATAATTGAGTTTACAATCCTGGATGTTGAAAAAGGAGCAGGTAGCTAAAGTAGAAGTAAGATGATAAGCTTTTATACAAATTGCAAATAGGTGAATGCTTTGCATTTTCCATTTATGACTGCAAAATTTCAGTTGAGGAAACTCCGAAGTAAACTGGTGTGCTGAGGAATAGGTGTGGCTGGCTGGGAGAAGTCAGATCTTACTAAAGTTGAATAAATGAAAGTGGATGCTTTTTATCTGAGGGAAAACCGTAAAGGAAATTACTTACCAGTTAATAGAACTCTCCTCATAGTATACAGCTTCCTAAAACTTCAGAGACAGATCACAGTGGAGAACTTGGTATTTTTCTATACCCATCAGTCTCCCAAATGAGATTTACAGTAACAACACTTCTACCACCTCAAATGAATTTTCTTCAGACATAACTGGTGTGCTTTGATACTGGGAACACACACACAACATACTGCTGTTGAATGTTTAAGATAAAATGAATGTAATTTCTACTTGCATATTTCATTTTTTCATTTAAATTTCATGTTGGAACTGATTTTTAAACATCAGTGATTAAGTGTGGGCTTTGTTTTGGTTTTGAAATGAAGATCCAGAGTCCCACTACAGAGATTATTCTTGAATATGTTTTTATTGACTTTGAAATGTCTTCCTGGAATGTGCTCTTTTTTAGTTTGCTTTTTAGGGTTTTTTTTATTATCTTTTGTCTTTGGCATTCAGTTGCAGTTTTCTTTAATGAATGTTTTAGAGTAAAAGCGTCTTCCAAAATGTGAAATGCTACTGATGGGTAGTTTTTCTTGTAATGTTGAAGTTAAAGAAGGCAACTTGCTACAGTGTTTAGTAATTTGGCATCAGTCCAGCCACTTTCTTTGGTGTGGAGCCATCTGTATGATACTGTTCATAGTGTGAAATTCTCTATCCATTTTAGTCAGATTTTCATTAGCTGTCCTTTCTTTTTCCACAAAGTCCTCTCCATTACCCTTTTTCCATGCAGAGGAAATGAATGTTTGTGAATTAGGGTAGAAATTCTTCAGTTCCTTTTTCTTATTCACAGGAGTGACAAAAGCAACTTGGTGTGCAGTGGAAAACTTTGAATGATCTTAAGTCTGAAACATTAAGCTGATATCTAATCTCATTGATTAAAGACAAGAGTTCATAAATTAACATAGGAAAAAAAATGAAAGCACTTCATTGAAAGCTGTTGAAATTACTTGTGTGAGATGGGTTTACAGAAATATAGGTAATATTTGGTTTTAATTTGGGAAAAATACATGTAGTGCCTTAACGTTGTTTTTATCATTAGCCTTCAGGCAACTAGGTAACTTCATGCAATCTTCAGCTTCCAGATATTTTTCATTGGTATTTGTGATGTTGTAGGTTCAGGTACTGCAAAGAGAACTTGCAGCATCCACTTCTGAAGATACTCATCCATACAAAGAAGAGCTGGAAACAGCCTTGGAACAGTGTTTTTATTGTTTATATGGTTTCCCTAGCAAAAAAAGCAAAGCAAGGTACCTAGAAGAACATTCAGTACAGCAGGTAAGATATGTATTATTTAATGTTAGTGGAATATCCTGAAGTGATGGAAGATACACCTTTGGTTTGAATGCCAAATATATTTTGGAAAAAAGCTACTTTTATTTTCTTGTAAAATTTATGTATTTTACATATTGCAGAAAATAAATTAATTTTAAAAAGTATGGCAGCCTTTATGAATATAGAGATAGTTAAAGTGAAATGCTAGTGTAGTCTTATTCATAATAGTGTGCCATTTTGAAACTATTCACAAATTGATCTTACTGAGCTATGATTTTCCTGTTTTCAACAGACAAGAAGTTCAAGTTTGAGGAAAATTAGAGAGGAAAAAAGTCAGCTTGAGAGAAGAAAACTTTAGCAGCCAGCCCTGCAGTTTATGAAAGTGAAAAATGTCACTGTTAAAAATTATGCAAGTAATTTATATTATAGCTTATTTTGAAATCCATCTTGTAGCCTTTTATCAGAAATGTATGAAATTCAGTTGAGTTTGGGAGAACATCTACAGAGTGCCTTGGGAAGAGCATTGAAGTAATAAGAAAGGGACAGAAAAAGCAGGTCAGCAATCCTCTGCCTTGAAACAGCACTAATTATGTTCAGAAATCTCAGATGATTTTTGCATTTACCAAATGCAAGTGATCATAGAATTATAAATTAAAAGCAGTTTCATACAAGTAAAATAATTGTCTGGCTTCTTTGAACTGACCTTTTAAAATACACAAATACTATTATGTTATTCACTGAGTATTTGTGAATTCAGTCTAACTTAGCTGTTAGAAAAGTAAAATAATGAGAACATGGGAATAACTAAGAAAAAGGAATGTATAAGGAGATTACCCTCTGCCCCCAGGCTCCCCAAATAAATCTGTTACATTTGAGCAATTCTGGATGAACAAGTTCTTATTGAAGTCACTGATAAATTGATTTTTAGTAATGGGACTTTCCCATTTTGAACACAGAAGCAAAATTTACTGTAAAGAATAAGATGAACAATAAAAAGAGAAAAACAGTCTAGCAGAGGAAAGTGTAATTTTTATTTTTTTTCTTTTGGTTACTGTTTTCAGATTTCTTTTGGTTACTGTTTTCAATAAGGAAAAGTGAAGGGAAAATATGAAATAAATTCTTAAATTAGAGAGTTTGAAGATTTTTGAGTCTCAGAATTTTGTCTGATTGCCATTTCATTTATTTTAACTTGAGTTTGAAATTGAAGGTGTAGAGCTTTTCTCATCCATATCTTACCCAAGATCTCAGTGTTGCTCAGGATACTTGCGGCTGATTCTTGCTTATAAACAACTTCTAAGCAAGTAGAATGACTATTTTTCAGTGGCATACACTGAATTACAGCCCAAATACCTTCGTCTCTTAAATCAGTGAGCTGTGTGCTATATTTGTGAGCAGCATAAATTAATGGTGCCTTTAGTTGTTCTGTTCTTGGGAGGTTTAATTGGTTTCCTGCTAGAGTAGTATGTATCTTCTTATGAACTAGAGAAGTCATAGAAACTCGTCATCAATATACTTCTGATTTTGGAATTTGAGATAATTGTTTTCCCCCTCTCATCTACCTCCCTCTTCAGGTTGATCTAACATGGGAAGATGCTTTGTTCATGTTTGAATATTTTAAGCCTAAAACTCTTCCGGAATTTGATAGTTATAAAACCAGTACTGTGTCCGCTGATTTGGCCAACCTTTTGAAGAAGACTGCTACGATTGTTCCTCGAACAGACAAGCCTATGCTGAGCCTAGATACTGTATCTGCCTATATTGAAGGAACCTGCAGCAAGGTATAATTAATTGTTTTTAAAAAGTACTGAGAGGAGTAAAAAATGTTGTTATTTTTATGTTGACTTTAAGATAGTTAGGGGAATTATTTATTCCATGGTGTCGGATTTCCTCAAGTAATTTAATTTAAATTAAATGACACCACCAAGGTTTAGTCTTGGAATGGCAAGAGGTAATATTGATTAATATGCAGTCAGTATGAGATGTTCGTTAGTGTTTGTAAGTGCTCTGTGAATCTGTGGAATGCTGTCACTGTCTTCATATTCTGCCTTCATATTCTATGATGAAAAGGCTACTTTCACTACAAGGAAGAAGCAAGGGTGCAACTCCTATAATGTGACTATTTTATTTAACATGAACCTTTACTTTTTTTCTTTATTCTCAGGCACCATCTCTCCCAGATGGTGCAGACTATTCTCCACCAGTGGTGACTGAGTTGTACTATCTTCTGGCAGACTATCATTTCAAGAATAAAGAACAGTCTAAGGCCATTAAATTTTACATGCACGACATCTGTATTTGTCCGAACAGGTCAGTATTATTGATACCTGCTCCACATGATTTATTCTTCTCGCTTCTTTCAGTACTGAAAAGCAGACAACAAAAGATATTTATTTTGGTTTCAGGAGTTTAAAAACCCCAAACTAAAAAGCCTGCAATCCATTATTATAGGTTTATTGTATAATTAAGTGCATCTGTAAAACAATCCAACGAACAAAAGACAGAACAAAACCTATTGTTAAGTATTTGATTGTTTTGAAATTATAGCTGATAAATGGAATGTTAAAATCAAGAATAACTGGGAAGGGCAAGGACCAAGTAATATTTCTTTTTTGCACTTTTGTTCTTTGTTTTGGCATGTTCATACATGACAAGGAATGAAAAATGTCACTGTTAGTAGCATAGCTATAGCAGAAATAGTGTTTTGTAGATTATTAACTGTTTAGGCTGATAGCTTTCTAAAAGTATTGGTCTTGCTGCTGGTGAACTACTTAGAGAATACAAACTCAAGTAAAATATTTCAGTGATACTTAAACATCTTGTTTCTTGATAAGTTACAACTTACTGAAATACCACCAAGATTAAGCTCTATCATCTTAAAAATAAAGCATGTTTTGAAATGAAATGAAATAATCTTTAAATTTACTGATAACTGATTAGATGTTAACTTCCATTTTAATTCTCCTTGAAGTTGCGAGCTTAGGGTCAGTGACAAACTACTAGTTTGATAGACTTGAGACAAGAAAACTACTTCAAAATCCAGTCACATATCAGAGACAAAAGGGAAGGTGAAGGCACAAAGCAATTTTACATGTGAAGTCTACAGAGGAAATAGCTGTAATTTAGTGTTAATGAATCTTCTTGTCTGGGACCTCTGATTAGCAGATTGCTAAAACTTCTGTTTGGAGCTTGATAAAGAAATTGCCACCCCCCGTTTTTCTGTAGCTTTGATACTTTAATACCTAAATGCATAAATAAATGAGTGGAATGCATTTCACTGTGTGATGCTTTGTTGCTCAGAAGATATTTTATGTGGTAGCATAGTATTTTTATCTTAGTCATATGAGATACTTCTTCTTTACATATCTATTACAGCTCTCCTTCCATTCCCTTCAGGAATCTGACTATTGAGGTCACTTGGCCCAGAAATAGGTTTTCAATTGAAATCAACAAGAAATTACAAGCAAAAAAGTTAGAACATTATGATTATACCTTTGCTGTTAGAATTACAGTAAAATTGAAAAATTCCAGGGCTGGTGACCCCAAATGTTAAGGTGAGATTGTGGAATAGAAACTACTCTTCAGACTCTACCGTCAATGATCTCATGAACACAGGACTAGATCCTGAACAGTCCTCTCAGTAAACAGCCTTCATTGTTCATCAGAATTTTCCTACATTAATGAATTTTAGGTTTTGTGATTTTTATGTTGGAAAATGATGGTGAGGATAAAGACCATTCACAGTTCAGTCTAACAGTACAAAATACCATAATGTCTGTCTGCTGGCCGTAGAAATGAAGGGTGTCAGTGTTTGGACAGGACAGGGTGGTCGCTGCAGGAAGATATCAATGGGAGTGCTGCCATTAGAAGTACAGTAATGCTGGTTTTGCATGGCAGATAAACCTTGTTGTTTCGTTTGACTTTCATGTGTGACATGACACTGGGCACAGTAGGAAACCATATTTAATAAAAGCTGTTTGATTTAGGCTATACAGCCTCTGTTTCACTGTTGAAGGGAGGAGGAGATGCAGAGATATGTTTTGATAGGCCTTAAGATGAAAGGGAGAGAAAAGATACAACAAAATTAATCTTGTCTGTGCCATTCAATGTAATGTTTAGGGGGGCAATTGTTCATGTAACACATGCTCTTGCTTGCATAGGTTTGATTCATGGGCTGGCATGGCTCTGGCTCGAGCAAGTCGTATTCAGGACAAGTTGAACTCTAACGAATTGAAGAGCGATGGCCCAATCTGGAAGCACTCTACTCCTGTCTTGAACTGCTTTAAGAGAGCCCTGGAGATTGACAGCTCTAATCTCTCCTTGTGGATAGAATACGGCACCATTTCCTATGCCCTACATTCTTTTGCATCTCGACAGCTTAAGCAGTGGAAGTCAGAACTCCCCCGTGAAGTTGTGCAGCAGGTGGGACCTAACTGAGCTCAGTATGAAGTTTTAACTATTTAAAATTATCTTTTCTAACATAGTAACTTTTAAAATTAAATATTTACATGCTTTATACCAGATATTAGACTGTATGGCTACTTAGTAATATTGGAAATTCTAGTATTTATTTGTATAATCTGCTGGTGTCAGCAGTATTTAAAGGCTTTTTCTTTTTCCTGTGTAAAATTAGTTTGAGCCTGATCTTTGAATTAACTTTTGTACCATTCTGGATAGTGGAATTATATTTACCTTACCATTCTGTAAATGTCATACAGTGTTTCCAGGAAAAGGTGAGATGTATACATATTCACATAGTGAAAAGATCAGGAATTACTCTGATATCTGTGTCCACATGTCATCTCTTCTATCTAAAGACATCCTTCCCCTTTTTATATGTGTTGGAACTATTTACTTAAACAAAAGATCAAAATGAGGTGATTGATAGAATTTTCATAGAAAAAGTTGTTACAAATTCATTAGCTCTTTCTGCATGACAGTGCTGAAAAAGTTGAAGTTTATTGCTAAGACAAAATGAGCAATTTTGAATACTCTCTTACAGTTATAAAAGTTGCTAAGGGAAATGTTTTGTCTGTCTTTTTTGACCAGTAAATTCTATTTCTGCTTTAACTATTCTCACTTAAAAATATTATGTAGTCCACAACTGGAAGCAAAGTGAAAAAAAGAAGTGCTGCTCCTGGGTGTCTGCTGTAAGTTGTAAAAAACTTTCAGGATTTGAACTGTAGAGAAGTGGTATTGGGAACATCCTTTGTTTCCAGGTGATGCGTCTTGTGCCTGAGCATTGCACATCCTATAGACACTTCCATACTGTTTGACCTTAGAAGAAAGATGATGTAAGCACACATATTAAAGGAGAACGTGGTTTATTAAGTAGTATATTTGAAATGACAACTAACAATAGGATTTTCTTTCTGAGGGTTATTACATCCAAGAGCTCCAAAAGTAACTACTCAGAAAATTAAGTTGTTACATTTTTATGCCTTTGATCTATCAAAACTTTGGTGTTACTACTGTCTTGTGGCCTCTTGGCTATAAGGGACTTGCTGAAGAATTTCAGGGATGATGCTGGAGTTACTTCATCTTATCAGATAAAAGGTACAGTACAGAACAGCTATCTTCAGTTGTGGATTAAATGAGAATGTTTGTTTAGGACTACTTGAATCTTCCATTTGAATATATTAAACCCACATATTTACTAAGAAAAGCTCTATTATAATCAAAGATAAATAGGAACAATATAATCTCCATTCATCAGTAATGTGTTTCTCATACATAAAACCTTTATTATTCTCTTCTCATTACAAAATATTTAGGAAAGGAAAGGTTGGTTATAGTTTTTGAAATGCAACAACTGATGAGGCTACTCTTGTAACCCAAGAATTTAAATTTATAGATTTCTTTTTCTGAGAGAGAAAATTACATGTATGCATCTTTTGATCTAGTTTTTTAGGTGACTTTACTGGCAGTTTAATTTATGCTGGTGGTTTTCATTTCTTTGAGACATGGGGGGAGGGTATTCTTGCAATATTCAGCTCAAAATTATATGCACTGCAAGAAGGAAAAAATACGTTTCTTCACAAATGATAATGGTCTGTAGTGGTCCTGGCAGACTTTAGCTGCAGAACAAAAGAAAGTGTCTTTTATTCTTTGAAAAGGTAACCTAATTACAGCTCTGAAAAAGTGGAAAAATTTTTGTAGACACATATATTGGTTTGATATTTTTCAGATTTACGTGCATATTCTTACACTTCTGTCTTACTGTTTTGTTCTGGATATTTGTGTCAGTAGTTACTGAAATGAACAAAAACCTATCCAGAAACACATTTTATGTGTTGTCAGGGTATATTTGATCACTTGGATATGTTCAGGTTGAAAGTGTTTTAAATGACATACCTTGTTTATGCACTTTTATATGCAGGAATATATTTCTAGAACCTTTCATCCCAGCACAGTGAATTCATGTATTCTCAACACTTTGCTCAATCACAGATGGAGGAGCGTCGGGACAGTATGTTGGAGACAGCCAAGCTGTGTTTTACGTCAGCATCTCGCTGTGAGGGAGATGGTGATGAAGAGGAGTGGCTTATTCACTACATGCTGGGAAAGATTGCAGAGAAGCAGAAACAGCCTCCTGTTGTCTATCTGCTGCATTACAAACAGGCAGGCCATTACTTGCATGAGGAGGCTGCCCGATATCCAAAGAAAATTCACTACCATAATCCACCAGAACTTGCCATGGAAGCATTGGAGGTAAAAGAAAGTTAAATATGTAGGTTTGAAAACCTTGTTCTCTACAGATAATGGAATACTAGTTATTATTAGTTCATATTATGTGAATAGCTTAAGTACATGGGAACATTTACAGGACTGACTGGAGAATAAAATGGATCATGTTAGGCTGGTTTTGTTTAAAAGACAGTTTATGTATACACTCTCAGTATTGGACTGGCATACAGAAATCCCACTTCTTGATTTTGCTGTATACGGTTCATTAGTCAGCTTTTATCAAAATAAAATGTGTAGGTTTCACAAGCATCTCATATCTATAAATGCATAAGCTCATGTATGAGTTGGAATAGTAATCATGCCTTTGCTTTTACTGTGTTGGCTGGTAAAAATAGTGCGTCTAGAACATACTCAGTGGTGCTTTGCCTCCAAGCAGACCAGGTCTGCTTTCATTGTTGTATTCCAAAGGTTGTGTAAAATTTTTAGTGTTCAGAATCTTGTAATTTATAAGTAACTTTCAAAGGCAAGAAAAGTCCTATTCAGGTAAGTTTAGGTAACAGATGACTGACTTTTCCTGCGGTTTCTTCAGAGAAGAGGCTATTTGTACTAGATTGCAGAGTTATGAATTCTCTACTGACCAAATGGACTTTGGTGTTTTCTAGGTATACTTTCGACTTCATGCTTCTATTTTGAAACTTGTGGGGAAACCAGACTCTGGAGTAGATGCAGAGATACTAGTTAGTTTCATGAAAGAAGCTTCTGAGGGACCATTTGCCAGGGGTGAGGAGAAGAACACCCCAAAAGTTGCAGAAAAGTGAGTGTTAATTTCCAGGATTATCCTCTGAAAGCATACTGATAAATACTGTGTAATAAACTACTAAAATGAAGCTGAATGAAATGTGAACAAAACAACGTGATTAGAATTAATTCTAATGCTTGAAGTTTTCAGGCATCATGAGCAGTAAGATTATATGCTGCCCTGAGATGTTCTCAATAATTGGCCTAGTGCAGATGGGAAAGGAACAAAAGAGAACAATTTTGATCTTGTGACCCATTTTGAAGGCACTGGTTTTATTTATTAATAAAATTATTTTTTTAATCAACTAATAACACTACAAAAGCAAATGGCCTTTGTTTTCAAGGATAAGAGACTTTAGTCCTCAGAATTTGTCTCATTAACAACTACAAAATAATGTTTTACTATTGACTGGTGACAATGGAGGAATATAACCTGTACTAAAATTCCATCATTTAGAATTTATTAGTAAGATTTGATGACTGTACTGGGAATATTGTAAGAACATGTTGTCATGGTTTAAGCCCAGCCAGTAACTCAGAACCACGCAGCCACTCACTCACTCCCCGCCTCATCCATCCTCCCCCTCCTCCTGGAGGGATGGGGAGGAGAATCGAAAGAATGTAACTCCCATGGGTTGAGCTAAGAGTAGTCCAGTAACTAAGGTATAATACAAAACCACTGCTACTACCACCAATAATAATAATGGTAAGGGAAATAACAAGGGGAGAGGATACAATTGCTCACCACATGCCGGCTGATACCCAGCCTGACCCACGCAGGGATCTGGGCCTTCCAGGTTAACTCCCCACAGTTTATATACTGGGCATGACCTGCCGTGGTATGGAATACCCCTTTGGACAGTTTGGGTCGGGTGTCCTGTCTCTGCTTCCTCCTGGTTTCCCCTCCTCCCTGGCAGAGCATGAGACTGAGAAAAGTCCTTGCTCAGAGTAAACATTACTTAGCAACAACTAAAGACATCAGTGTTATCAGCATTGTTCCCAGGCTGAAAGTCAAAAACACAGCACTGCACCAGCTACTGAGAAGGAGAAAAATGACTGCTGTAGCTGAACACAGGACACATGTAGTCTCTTTTTGTTCTTTGTGTGTGTCCCTAGTATGTTAACACTATCCTTTTTCATGCCTCTCCCAGGGAAAAAACTTGCATGATTGATGAAGACTCTCACTCTTCAGCTGGAACAGTGCCAGGCCCTGGGACTTCCATCCCCTCCTCCTGCGGTCCAGGTCTGACATCCCCACCTTACACAGCCACTCCAGTTGACCACGATTACGTCAAATGTAAAAAACCCCGTCAACAGGCAACGCCGGACGGTACAGTCCCTGTTCTCAATACTGGCAGCACAGGGAGGGGCTCTAGCAGGAATGATCAAACTGCTCATTTTAAGGAGGGTGATGGGTCTGTGGTAACACGGGCAATATTGAACCTTATAATCTTTATAAATACAGTGCTTTAAAATACACTCAGAGCTTTAAGTACAAAATTCAAAGTTGTCACCTGCCACCACTGGCACCTATCACTTAACCAAAACAGGAATGTTGATAGGAGGAGCATGCAGCTCATTGAATTTTCTGTGATTTCTTTTTTATTTTTAAATTTATTTTTTTTCTTCAGAGCTAAATGTCTGTCTGCTCTTGTAAGGAAAAATGTGGGTTCAGTCTTTTTAAGACTGGACACTGTTTCAGTGCCTGTGTGAAATGACCGTGTGAAAATTTGAATTGTGACTGAAACAAGGAAAATTGTTTAAAAGGCAAAACAAAACAATATTATCCTTTTTTTGACGGAGGCATGTGGCAACTATTTTGGATATATTGTGTATCAGCACGAAGTGATTTGCATGACAGTGCAGTAGACTTCATCTTTTAATTTTTCTTTATCATTTACAATGACTGGTTAGCAGCTCATCTCTATAGGATATAAAGTTACACAATAAATTATTGGCTTGTAAATGCAGAAGGTAGGGTGGTATCATAGTGTTATTGAAGATTTTGCAACATACATGTATAGTAAAAGTTAAGTTACTATTTAAGTAACCTGACATTATTATTTGGCTAGGAATTTTATTCTGATTCTGCTTTTCTAGCCATTTGTTTATCCATCTGGTTTTATATAAATATCAGCACTCAAGGAGGAGTAAAATACATGCAATATATACCTTAGTGTTGGTAGAATGTGTCAGGCCCCACAGAAAAGCTTTGCTTGATATGAATTTATTCTGGAGGGTGGGCTGCTTCCTACTGTCATTTTCTGAAGAATGGTAATTTTTAATAACTTTGTTGACATAGTTTTGAGACAAATGTTCCTATGCCTGGAAACTCTGCAAGGTGAATTTATTCATTTTCCCTAGCAAATAATTCTTGGTGAAACTGAAAGATACTTCATTGCTTTCACTAACTAGAGAAATGTTCATTTTATTTATTCTTATATTTTAATCAAGAATAATTCATTGGACTGTTTTGATATCATACGTAGTGTGTTAGTGTGAATGGGTTATGTAGGGACCAGGGTCTTATATTAGCCTTTTGACGTTTTTTGACACAGCAAACACAGAAGGAAGTAAATATTTAAATATTCCCTAAATAACATTCCCTGCGAGAAGCAGTTCTGCTTAAAACTGTATCTGCTTAGGTCCTGGAGACTGTTGAAATGTTCCCAGGAGATACATAAGCTAGATAAATATTCCAATACATGTTATTAGTACATTCACTCAAAGTAAGATACTACAGACTGTGAAATGCTAATTGCCTGATGGCAGCAAAGTTGGCTTCTTAGCAAAGCCTGAAGGTGTGAACCAAGGAATGTCTACCTCTGCTGGGGCTGAAGCAGCAGTTCTTGGGTCTGCTAGTTTAGCCTAGCTAGGACGGAGCTTCGCTGCTGTCAAGCAATTCAAATTGTTAGCTGCTGAAAGAAGCAGAGTTAGGGGGATCTTTACTAAGGCTGTGTGCAGCCATAACAGGTAAAATTGCAAAGTAGTGCATCATTCATGTTTTGTAAGTTGCTGGCACAACTATATTCTGGATAGAGCATATTGGAGAGCCCCAGGAAACTGAAATATTTGCTTTGAGGCAGTTCAGATGGAAGGAAAGCTAACAGGCTGAACCACACTCAGAAGTCTTCCACTTTTATATTATTGCATATATTGTGCTCCTCTGCCTGCATTTGCATTTTACTTGTGTTAAAATCTATACCTTTAAAGTAAAATGCTCTTGACATCTTACTTAGTCACATCACTGAAGAAAACCGATGGCTGCATTTCTATTGTGCCATTCCTAAAAATAGCAAGAAAATACCCATCATTTGACTACTCTTTAGAAGTTGGGGTTTTTTTAACCATTCCTACAACAAAAGGAACTGTCTGTATTGTTGTTCACAGAACAAATAATTTGGCCTAAATTCACCCTGAATGTTTATTCTTTCTGAGGCCTGGCAATACTCTTATTTACTCTTAGTCTTGTATCGGTATTGTTCATCATCTGTGACATAAATTAAGACCATTACATGAGTCTTTACCTACAAAGTTCTCTTATGTTACAACAAGCAAAACATGCTATTTGGGATCCCTGTCATTGCTGACCTAGGAGAACTCTTTTGAGCATTTTGTGTGCTATGCTTCAAGAAAACATGTCCTGTGAGGAAGGAGAGGAGGAATTGGGATGGTTTGTTTAAGAAGAAGACCACTGTAACCTAAACAGTTTTGAAGGCTGTACAAACAGTTAGAGGCAAAACCCCAGGATTTCCTTGTCTATTGGAGACGGAACAGGTATTAGGCTTCAAGTGCATTTTCAATCTGGACATTAGAAAATAGTGTTAGAGTATTATTAGGAAATACTATTTAGAAAAAAGGTAAAACATTGTAATATGTTCCTGGGGATAGTGCAGCACTACAACACTTCAGCACTGGAAGTCTTTAAAAAGCCAGGATATGCAGAAATCACTGTTAAAGCCGAGAGTATTAAAAAGCTTTATATCCAGCGAATGCTGGTAATACTAATTTTAAGTTGTATATTTAATAGAAATGGGAGAAAGGAACCAGTAAATACAGCTTGTGAATAACTAAACTTCTTTTTCAAGGAGACAGAAGTATTGCTGAGTGGCAGCTGTTATTTGCTGGCTGACTAGCTGCTGTCATGTGTGTAAAGTAGGCAGCTTCCTTTCTCTTTTCTTGTCCTTCCACTCAGCAACATCTTTTCCTTCCTTCTGTTAATCCTGTCTTTCCTGTCATCACCCTGGCCTGTTGCTGTTTTATAACCCTCCAAATTGAAAACTGGCATTTGATGGTAGAAGCCTGAGGATTAAACTCTCTTTATTTTCCAAGAGCAAAGTAGGAAACAAGAAAAAACAGGAATTCAGGAGGGACAAAGACTGTTATTATCTGGGATATCACCATATTTGCACTGCTAAATGGCCAGTGTTATATACCAGACCAGGTATACTCATTGTCCTCCTTTATACAGGCTGGATGTATGTGGTCAGTAAAGACCAACTGCAGTACAGACTTCAAGCAGTTTAAATGTACCTAAGTTTTGTGCTCAGAAGGCAGTAAAAGTATTCAAGTAAAAAAAAAAACAAAAAACCAAAACCCTGAATGAGAAATTTGTTTCCCAAAATGTGGACTGGGAGATTGTTGTGAGGTCTTTTTTTGCTGTAATATGCCTTCCTTGTGTTGATACCCAGTTCCATATTGTGGTGGTATTGCAGGTGATGCATTCAGTATCCATTACTATTGCAGTGTTAAAATGTCATGTTGTTGAAGTCTTCACCCATGTCGTGGTATGTTGTGTGTAGTTAGATGTAATTGTCCTTTTTTGTGTTTGTCTTTGCCTGATTGCTTTTGCAACCAATATTGCCCGTGCTGCCTCTAACCTTTATACAAATCTCTGTTCCCCAGGCATCCTCTTCCTGCTTTTACCTGTCACGGCTTGCTTTTAGTAATTGGCTAAACCTGCATGATACACTCACTGGGAAAGGCTACTTGCTTCATGCTGTGGGAGAAGTCTCACTTCATAGTTTGTTGGTCTGTAACCCTGCAAATGTTACGAAGATGCACAGTTTTTTGTAAACGGGGCTTCTCAACATCCTGATGAGACAAAGGTGATCTCTGAGAAACTGTATGCACCAGGTTGTTGCTCACACTAAGCTAAATAAGCTTCTAAGATGGAGTGGATATTTCTGTCCACAAAAAGAACATCCACGTTACCTTTCGGAACGTTAAAATCTTACCCTTCAAAATTCTCTCTCTGCAGCGGTTTAAAATGAAACCTTTTGGTCTGCAGTACATACATACCCTTTTCTGGCACATGGTACTGGATGTTCATGGGGACTGCGTACTGGACCACACTGAATAATGAATCACATCCAGTTTATTACCTTTCCCCAATTCAATCTCTCTTTGATCAGTAAAAATATCACACTGGTGTTTAGTGTGAGATTATGTAAAAAGGATTTCACTAAATAAATGGAACATTGATGAGATACTCTGCTGCTCTGCACTTGAAGACAGAAGAACACAATATAGGACTGCAGGTTACAGAAACATATTCAGTGCTCAGTGCAGCCAGACAAAACATAGATTCTCATCTTTGACTCATAAGAGAACTCCCTTTAAGCATTCAGAGGACTTGCTGCCCTCAAGAAGTTAATCTGCTCCCATGCAAATCTCTGCAATTCTTTTGTTTTAAATAATGTGCGAAGTGCCTTTGATACAGAGCTGAATGTTTTCTTTTGTTATTGGTGGAATCTGTTTCAAGAATGAGAAGTGTGTGATACATCATGTTTCTGACTACACACCAATAAAGGAAAATGCTCATACATGTAGGTGAAGAGGGGAGATATGGTGCCAGGCAGGCAGGACGAAGAGAGAGTATGTACATCCACAGCCTGTGAACAACCCACCTTTATTGCGTGAGATCTGTCGCATAGATATTTTTTTAATAAGGCAGAGTTAGGATGTGACTTGGTGCAGTTGCCATGAGTTCTGCATTACATACTGCAGGACTTAGATATTGACAGAGCTTTTTTATTATATTAAGATACATCTTGGGTAGCCTAACAAATGATAGCTGCTTGAAAACCTCCAGTGATTCTGTAGGTTCTCTGTGCAATTTTTAACTGTATGTAAGAATTAAGCTAAAGACTAAGGGGGAATTAAAACCCATTGCCTCTTGCTCTGTACTTAGTGAATACAAAGAGCAGTTACTGCATTTTTATTTTGGTTAATTATATGTATTTGGAAATTCTCCTTATCATTTTGAAGTCCAGTTCTCCCAATGATTTTCTTATATGCCATCTCGTTTTTTCTCCTCTCCTCTGAATTCATTCTAGTTACTCAGTGTATTTTTTTTAAATGTGAGTCCCAAATAATTAAGACACCATAATTAAGCTTAATTTTCATTAGTGCTCAGTAGAACAGGAAGACTCTCATGTATTTTTTCTGTTGAAGTTACTGATTATACATTCAAGCATGCTAGTTTGCTGAATTGCTTTTACAATAGCATGACATTTTGGCCATTTCTCGTTTGAGAATCACTAATTCTTTACAGGCACATGTGAATATATGTGCTGGGATACATACATACATTTTCTACTGCTGATCTTGTTATCTTTTAGGTACTTATAGATGGATTTATTTATGCTCAGATAATTCTGTGGAAAATGAAGGCCAGCTCGCTAATAGCTTTGACCTTTTATCCTTTGTAGAGTTAGGTACTACACTTCATTTTCTGTTCCCTGGAACTTTACACATCCTCTGTGACTTCTGAGAAATTAACACTAATAACTGGTGGCTGATGCTAATTTTTTGAATACTCCAGTGTTTTTCATCAAGCTCACTTAGTTTGAAAGCATCTATTGCATTAAAGAGGTATCTAAAATAATAGGAGGTTGTCTCAAAAGTAGAGTCTTCCTCTGCTTCTCAGTTATTAGAGTTCAGTGTTAATATCAGGAAGGTTATTTTTGTATATAGTTAGCATATTGAAAGAAAAGGAGGATGAACATACATATCTAGACCTACCCTTGTTTTAATAGATATTTCCAATCAAAATAGCTAGCTAATTGTATGGAGGCATTTCCATTTACTCCCCACAGGGAAAAGCTTCCCTGTCATGCATACATTTGAAATTTAACATGCTAAATCACTGTCTGTTTTTGCATGCTGATAAGTTAGTGTAATTTCCTAGTGATCTGACAGCACTGTTGCATATTGGTCTAGCAGTTCTTGATTTACATTCTAATGCTTCATCTGTCATAACCCACACATTAGAACTGATCTCCAGGCTTATGGCAACAGTTGGAAATGGGCAATTTTTTTTTTTCTTCCCTAGATGAGTAATTCAGCCTCTTTGCCACAGATGCAGAAACTTTCCTTAAAAAAAGCCAAGGTAGATACTGTCAGTCTTTTCCTGATGTCAACTGGGAGTTCAATAGTATCCATTTGTACCACAGAAGGTTATTAAAGCTTTACAAATGAGTCATTTAAAGCTTGACTGACCTCTCTTCAGAAGCCTTCTCTTCCCCTTCTTTATAATTACATTCTTTCTATATAAAACTTGTCATCATTAACGAACTATATAACTTCCAATTAGGAAGCAAATGCTGTTCCCCTATTCTTTTTTAAGAGGGAGTTTTATTAAGATCTGTTCACTGAAAGGGAAGGATTTCTTTGTGTGGTGGTGAAAAACCTATGGAGTGCATAAAATCTGGTTTAATTTTATTGGAATCCTAATAAGCAGAACCTGATCTGCAAATTGAAGTTTTGCAGAGGGATTTTTTTCTTGATAAAATAAATTCATAGGAGGCCCTTAGCTCTCTCCTGAACAAGTGCAATTCAGATGGAACAGAAGAAATTTAATTAAATTATCAGCTCATCTCAAAGCAAGGGCTTTTGCTTTTTTAAGATTTTCTTTTTTGATTTTATCAAGAAAAGGAATGACTAAGAAAGAATGCAGTGAAACTCCCTAGACAATAGAGGTAATGCGCCTCTTGGTTAAGCTATTCCTGTATCTTCAGCAGAAACTGGAAATTAATCCTTTAGGCTGCAGAATTGGAGACAATTGCCTGTATTGGAATTTTGTGTTGGACACTGAATTATGTTGGCACAATATTACAGAAAATGCCAGTTTCCCATCTCAGTGGGAATATGCATGCATCTTCCTGTTGGAGATATGACGCTGTAGTTTTTAGTCATGCAGGGTTGCCTCTTGATGTAAATGAACTTGGGTTATATCAGACAGGTTCCAGACATGGGTGGAAGTTTTCCACTTGGCTGTTTGTTCTGAGGTGTGAATTTTATCCCCCATGATAAAGTCATGATCAGGTACCACTGTAACGTAGTCAGCAGCCAATGTTCACTACTGCAGTTTGTCAAGGCAAAGTCACTTCTATTCTTCTGTCTACTGCCTTGAAGTCCGAGAGTTTTCCTGTCTATTAGACCTAGTTCTTTGATGAATTGTTTATTTGCCATATGAAATCACCTTTCAGAACATTTGGTGAACAGCATCTAACACCTGCAGGATAGATGGCATCCATGATCACTCCTGTAAGTCTTTGCCCTCTAATGGTACTGAGATTTCTGTCCTTCATGAGTAATTTTTACCAGTATTATTGTTCATGGCTTTCTCTTGCCGCTTGAGCTTTGCTTATGTTAGACTCAAAATTATACTGGGCGCTTTTCAAGGGAAACAGCACAGTAAACCCAGGAAATTTTAAAGTCTATACTAGATGAAATATTTATTGGGTCCTTAGTCTAACTGTTTTTGAAAGTTGAACATCACTGCTTTTGAATCAGATTCCAGGGTAATATTCTAGGAAGAAATGTGGTGGGGCAGTGAGCTTTCTATTGCATTAGTGTTAATAATACCTAGTGAAAGAAGACTGGGGTTTTAATTTCTTAGCAGAAAGAGGTGAGATGAAAATGATTAGTTGAAGTAGACAACGTAAAAGAAAATAAATACCTTTTGGACAACAGAATTAGGGGTTGTTAAGGATCCTGTATTGGACTTGTCAGAGGTTTGCAGAGTGATTGCAGTTCGATGTTGCTGTTACTAAGATGCAGGTAACAGCTTGATGATTGTGAAGTGGTGCATTCCTTCTTTATCTCTTTTGCAGAGAGGAGTCAGGATAGCACTGCAGCGGTGCTGTCTGACTCCAGTTCCACACAAGATATGTTTAATGAGCCTGCCAGTTCTCAAGACAGCCTTAGGAAGACTTACACAGAGAAGAGGATTTCTACTATCTGTGCTGATGCCATGATGCCCAGCAAAGAGACCATGGGATCTACAGAGGAAAAGAGTATGCCTGATTTAATAGATAATGTCAGCTGGCATATTATCATTAAAATGTTTCTTCTGGCATGCAGAAGCACTGAAATATGCTGCAGTGTGAGTGAGGATTTTAAGTAGGCGTTACTGCTGCATGTACGTGTAGCTTAAAATTGGAACTGTGCTTTGCTTCCGTGACCATCATCCCAGTTTGTACTACCTGTTAAACCTTATAAAGACAAGAATAATGATAAACTGATGCCTGTGGTGGTCCTTTGACTGGCTTGCCTTCTTCTAGGTTTTTATTTACTCTTTCCTCAATGTTTCCAATTTCTAAATAATTTAAGGAGTAGTCATTAGAAGCTAATCTCAAACAAAACATTTTTTCTTCTCCCTAGGTATAGATGCTCTTTTCTGGCCAATAGCAGCTTGATACTCAGTACATAGAAGAGTACAAGTAGTGAAATTAGATGTTTTATTCCATTGGATACTTTATTTCAGTGGAGAAGTGGAATTGCTGTCTACCAGTTTTCTCCATATATTATAGCACTAAGTGTTCTGTATTCCACTGGAAAATTTGTTTCGATATCCATTAACTGGAATTTCCCTTTGTCTGATGTTTGCACAGTTGGATGTGGCAGTAAATAAAGAGGCCAGATTCCAGTAGGAAAGACAAACAAGCCCAATGTATAAATTTTGCCCACCTTTCCGTGCTGTGGCTGTTTGAGGCATGTTAAGTCTTTTTTGCCAGTTCACGCAGTTTAAAAAAATTCATCTGCATGTAGCAGGCATGTTTTCAGCAATAATGAAATGTGGAAGCTCCAACTGTAACAGATGTTTTCTGAAGTAAGATTTGGTATCCTCTAATAAAAGATGGGTCAATTGAACTGAGTTACCATATGTGGAACTGTAGGTCCTACATTATCCAGAAGACCAGGTTAGCTGCTAATCAGTCTGTCCAAGCCTAAATTATATTCTGGAATTGTGTTCTTCTAGGTAAATTGTTAAGAATAATATTTAACTTGGCAGGATGACTTTAATTTTCTGTTCTTTTTTCCTTTCTTTACAGTAGAATTTTACTGAATTACACCTTTATTTTGTTGTTTTCTCCCCTCCTTCCCCATCTTCCAACAATATATAAAATTCTGCATTGTGTAAGGGGTGCTGAGTTCTTACTATTGCTCAGGGGAAAATCCAGAAAAAGACAATGGAGAGATCAGTGTGTGGCTCTGTTAATATGCTGAAGATTACTTACTCATTGAACATCAGGAACAGTCATAATTTTCTTAGGAACCACTCTGTCTGTGCTTTAATGAAGAGAAGGATTACCATTTGTTGCATTTAATTTTTGTTATTTTGTTTATTTCATTTGCCAGTTTGTAATTTCCATTATCACTTTTGTCTTCTCTTAATGTTCCAGTTGCAGGAAAGTCAGAAGAGCTGTTGGAGAGCTCAGAATCTTACCACCCTACTGAGCCTACTGGCCAAAAGATTCTGGTGGAGTCTCAGACTGCTGCTGGCAATCCCATCAAAACTACAATCCCCCCACCCTCACAGTGGGACTGCAAAAAGAAAGCTGAACCTTGTGGAGATACATCTGAGTTTCCTCATGGTCTTCCAGCAGACCTTGAGGAACAGCGGAAGTTCCTGACAGAGCAGTGTATTTCCTCCTTCTGTCTGTGCCTCAGCCGCTTTCCTCAGCACTACAAGAGCCTCTACAGACTGGCATATCTGTACACGTACAGCAAAACACACAAGGTGAGCAGGCCACTGGCACAAGAGCTGACTATCTGTGTTTATTGCCTGAGTAAGCAAACTGTATTGTCATTCATGCTAGTTCAGAAGTGTCAGTGTTAAAATAGAACAAGTAAGTTTGTTTTGCAGTTTGGATTGGAACTGTGCTTTGGATTGGAACAGCTTCTAGATTGTCTGATACATGTGTGTGAGACCAGTTGAGTTAAAAAATTCTTTATTACTGAAGTAGGTAATTTTTGTCATTCAGCAGAGAATTACCTTTTAGATATGTTACATAAACTAAGATGTTCTCACAAAAATGTCAGCAATTATTTTACTGAATAAGTGGACTGAAAAGTGACTTGGAAGCAGAAATTCATCAGTATTGGTATAAACACATCATGTGACAGACAGGCTTTCTGGGTGTCTTGGATCTTTGTAGAATGAAAATTTTCCTACTGTCAGAGAACAGAGGTCATCTTGAGCAAGACAATTATTTACAGCTTAGAAATCACTAAGTGAAAGTCAGTACCTAAGATCCTACTGTTCATGAGCTGGAGATTTTGGATTATCAGGAATAACAATGATTTGGTGACTGTAATAGTATCAGTTCTTGTTTGAGGGGAAAAAATAACATGCTTCCTCCAGCATGACCCTTCTTCATAATAAAATTAATTTTAAAAGCATTCTGCTATGAATTATCATTGGTTTGGTTTTAGAGTTATGTCTTAATTTTACTTCTGCATACTTCAGTTATTATAATAATTTGTCCTTCTGAAGTATCAGTAAATTGTGTCTGAACAGTAGGTTGAAATTATCAGAGTTATTTCTCTAGTTGCCATAATGAAGGTTTGAACTCACAGATTTTGTATTTGGAAGTCTTGTGTTATGTCATATGCTGCACTGCATGGCTTCCTGAATTCTCTCCCCACCAGTACTGAAGCTTGTGTGAATAACAGGGAAGGGAAGGGAATGGAAACAAATCATACTCCTCGCCTCATAGCAGAAAACATACCAAGAGCACTGCTGTGAATTGAGCAGTAGCATGTCTTACAGATCTACTGAAAGGTGATGAATGTTCCATTTGGCTGTACAGTGATTATCCAGAAAAATACTACCATTTTTTAAAGATAGTTTGTTTTGAAAACATTCTTATGCTGTTTGTATGTGGCAGTTGTTATTTTTTCCATGGAACTAATCATTAATAGGAGCTGTAGATTCCTGCAATCTGTCATTACTGTTGCTGACAAATGATTTTTTTAATCAACATTCAACAAAAAAGGCTGCCTGTTTTCAATTTATTGGTTCAAATACCATGTCCTTGCTTGAGGACCTACTTGCAAAATATTTTTTTTGTTTTAAATTTCCTGGTGCAGCCTTTTCTATTTCTTTTTGTTTGTCTCTCCCTATATAAATAACAATTTAGTGATTTGTAATGGTTTTCTGGGTGAAATACACATTGTTGTCTAAATCTACCTCCTCTTGGAATTCAGAAAAATTGAATCCTGCCTGTTTGAGCCCAGTAGTTACCAGGTGGCTTTAACTAGGGCATTGTTGGCTTTTACTGTCCTGTTTTATGACAACTACTTAACACTGCAAAAAAAATCTTCCTACTGATATATGTACACTGCATACTTTCATGAGGTTGGAATTTTCTTTCTTTGATGACTCATTCAGGCTTTTGTAGAGCAATGTCAAATGTCTGTGTTTTAATGGTACACTAATATGTCTTCAGTGGGAGTTATACTCCTGAACAAAGTTAAACCACAAAATGCAGCTATGCATTTTCAGCAGTAAGTAAGTGGAGTAAGGAGTATGATGATAAACCTGATTTCAAAAAATAAGATAAATTACATCAGGTGGAGTTGCTGTGGGGGCAGAGTGGATTACTGGTGGATTTTAGAAAGCTGAAATTGATTTTTAAATGCATATAACCATCTTGGAAAATCCAGCATTTATGCACCAGTGCCAGGAATTTGTATGAAGAATTTAGACTGATGGCCAAACTTCATGGTTGGCTGGGAAGGAGAGGATTGGCAGGTCTCCATAGTGCATAGAAAAACAAGTTTTCATATGCAAACTGTTTTCTTCCATTTTACAGTATTACTGGCTTGCTTTTTTTAACATCTTTTCAAAATCTTTCAACATTTTGGTTTTCCCCTGCTTACTATTTGGAGGCTATTTCTCTCTGTTTTATCCTGTTACCAGAGCAAATTTGTATATAGCTGTTTTTTGTTGGAATAAATGTGCAGGAAAGTAAGGATGAATTTTCACTGCCAGTTTGGGCAGTAGTTTTAGTTTCCCATTCACCTTGTATCTGTGTTGACGTAAAGTCTTCATCCTTTGTGATTTTTACCTCCAGAATGAGTGTTGGCACTGATGAGTTTGGAAGGAGAAGACAGGATTTGGCAAGATGCTGTTTGTCAATATAACTAACAAGTTCTGTGAGAAGTGTTTGCCTTATGGTCTGTATGGATCAGTATGTACAACTGGTCGCATACTCTGCAACCAGCAGGTTGTCAGGAAATAAAAATATTTACTTAGATGCTTTTTTAATCTCAAAATAAAAAATACTATGTAAGTCCTGGAAGAATCAGCTCACAGATACTGTTTGTATGACTTAGGGGGTATTTTAAGCTTGTATTTTCTATGATGTTTATTATTAACAGAGCCCTTAATGGGGAAATTAATGTCAGGTATAACATAATGTCAGTAGCATGGCAATTTAGTCAAACTAGGCATAATACATGCGTGTACAAATGTATGTAAAAAGATTATATATATATTTAATATATACATAGAAGACAGGCATAATCTGCTAGCATAATGTATGTAAGCAATTCAAGTTGCAACAGTCTGGTAATAACGGTTCATTCAAAAGGCTACCCTTCAAGGTCAGTAGTCTTTTTAGTTTTGCTTTTATTTGATACAGTAGTACCAGGTATTTTTTGAAACAAAGCCTTCTAACAGACTACAAAAGAAAATAGAGGGAAAGATTAAGGTATAGAAGGTTGTTTTGTACATCTCTCAGCAACACTTCGCAGAGTTTCAAATTTAGGTAAAAGTGTCTTCTGACACCATTCCGTTAAGATGTATCCATCTCAGGTGAGTCAGATTTCCACTTGGTTAACCGTAAGAGGTTTTCCTTTTCAACTTCAACAATGCTGGTAAATTTTTTTGCAAGTTATTCTACCTGTCAGTCATCTTGTCATTGAATCTTGGGGTGATAAAGACGTGGGAAGCAGCAGCTGAACTGGAAAGAGTACTTCATAATTGCCCTGAGTCAGACAGCCAAATCCAGCATTTCAGACTAGCAAGCCGTATGCCAAGAAGAATAAATCTTTTTTGCTATGTCCTGGATCCCTTCACCCACTCCTAATAACTTCATCAGCTAAAAACTAAGCAGAGCAGACTCAGTGAAATCTAATGAGTTGAGACCTGTTCAGGCGTATTCACTGGGAATAACTGATCATGCTGATTAAAGGAGAAGGGTAGTGGAAAATCTGTAACTACATCTTTTATTCCTATTAGTTTTGTTTGCGTGAAGTTACCTGGTAATTGTCCCATTTGTCCGAATGATCTTTTTTCCTCCTAGCTGGGTTACTGTCATCATTTTGTTCATTAAAAGCCTCTGAATTATATGTACCAGATACATGCCTATGGATGGTCAGTGTAACGTGCACAGGAGATCACCAGAGCATGACACTACACTTAATGGTCTCTTAACATTTTCATCATAAAACTTAGATTCAGGAATAAATCCACAGCTAAAATTTTAGACTGGGATTTTATATTTAAGCTTTGTGGTGGTGCCTTGCTTGAAGGTTTTTGGTTTTGTTTAATTTTCAGGTGATATTTTAACTGGAAGATTCAGATTGCCACACATTAGGCAATTTTTTACTTTGTTTTCACACTTGAAATTTACTTAGTTTTCTGATGACTGATTGGCATAAAATACAGCATTTACATGCTGGATCTTGGATGTTATGATAGGCTTATTTGTGCTGGATTCTGATTTTACTCAAAACAGGATGACTTTCATGGAAGACCAGGTTTTTGTAGGTTCTTTATCATATTTTCTTCTGTATGTATTTCAAAGTATTCTGCAGGCTTAGGTTAATAGGATTACAGAAATACGTATTACAAAAGAAGTACCGTAGGAAGAAGTTAGTCTACAGTTAAGTTTACATACTTTGATTTCTACAGTCTTAATTAAATTTGATACTGAGTGATAATAATTAAATTTTCTGGGTCCTCTGACTAGCCAGAAGGCACCTGGTGATGTTTATGAGTGTACATGTATTTGTTCCACACCAAAAGAAATCTCTGCAAATCCCCTTGACTGTTGTACGCTATAATCATGAAGGTCCTGTGTAAGTACCTGTATCAGCTCTCTGAATGAAGGATTTTTGACATCCATAAATGTCTGGTTAGTATTTCCAATGTTCAGCCCTTTTGCACTTAAATCCATAATCAGCATTTTGCTGGAGGGGATGCTCCAATTCTGGTAAGACATGGGAGATTTCTGCATGATTACTGTCATTAGGACAAAAGCACTTACGATTGAGCAGGGATTTTACTGTTTAACCAAAGCCTTGTAAAGAAACTGATCTGGAAGACAGGATAAGAACTTTGATAATAAAAAAAAAAAAAGTCTGACTGGAATATACTTTGGTGGATATGATTTAATCAAATTTATTATTCACAAAAGCGTATTTCCAGCCCAGAGAAAACAAATCAGAATTCAACATTCTCTTTTGGCTGTGTGGACCACACATCTTCCTCTTTTTTTAATCTGCTCTGTACTGAAGTTGTTTCTAAAAAAGCCAGTCTAATGCAACTTGAATGCTAATTTCTAGTACTGAAATAAGAAATTACGTAAAGCAAAACTTCCATCAGTGAAACCTTACAATTAATAATTGTCCCATCTGTTACTAATGTTTTGCCTGGAGCCAGCAGCTGTCCCTAGTTCTCAACTACACAAAAGATGTTCATGTATTGAACTCTTAGAGGCGTAGTGCTTCTATAAATTTTTGATTGTTGTCTATCATTTAGTCTCCTATTGATACATTCTTGTTAACTCACTGAGCAGTGTTAACCAAATTTGATGACAAGCATGGACTTTTCCAGAGAAGTTAAGTGAAATTACATGGAGGGCAATGGCTGGTAGGGGTTAAAGGCCTGAATTCCCCACCCCACTAAAAGAAGACTGTAGTCTATGCCTAAAGCTCTTCTGCTACACTTGGGCTAATGCCTTGCAGGTCGTTAGCCTAAGGGGAGAGCTGAGGGGCATGTTCCAGAGCATGTGTGTAGGAAAACAAGGGGCTGGGGGGCAGTGTGGGGCCTGCTCTGTGGAGGAAGGCTGCAGAATACCCAGGACAGAAGTTCCACTGTTTGCTGAGAAACTTTATATTTTTATATGTAAATTATTTTATACTGAGCAATAAAATTCAGCTTTTAACAAAAAAATTTAAGATGTTTTAAATATACCTGTAGTTCATGTCTCTGCAGGTGATAAGAGCTGGAGGGTGGATCTCAATGAAATGGAGACAGGTTAAAAAAAAAAGACAAGAAAACAGAACTTGATGGTATGAGGCTGGATTCAGCAGCTGTAGGTGACTGACTAGTGTGTGGGGGCTGATCACTCTGGATGCTTGCTCCAAGAAGCAAGTTGGCTTCTCTCTGCTGAGGGATGTCTTCTCCAAATCACATGCCTCCACAGATACTGTTGTAACAGCATCTATGTGGAAAATGAAAAATGACAATGCATTAATAAATAAAAGCGAGTGAATGCTTTAAACTTCTACCTGTGGTGGCATTTCTGTCCTCTGCCTGCAACTCACCTGCCGCTTTTTGTCCACAGAACCTGCAGTGGGCACGCGACGTGCTGCTGGGCAGTGGGGTCCCCTGGCAGCAGCTGAAGCACATGCCTGCACAGGGCCTCTTTTGTGAGAGGAACAAGACAAATTTCTTCAATGTAAGTTTACAGAACTAATAAACAAACCCCTGCTTTCTCAGCCATCATTGTAACACCAGCTTCTCATTTGGAAGGTTTGCAAAGGAGCAGTAATGTGAAATTCAGCAAAGGAGCATTAAACAAGCCATGAGAGGCTAAAGGAAAGCCAGAATTGTATCATAGAGAGATTTAATGGGATTTTCCTCTCTTGAAGGGAACCACATTAGAAGGATTATTTCTGATGAGCTTGAGTTATGCATCATTTACCATGCACTTGATGGTTGAGCCCTGTATAAAAATACTAATTCTGTTCATCTTAATTATCCTCCTGTTTACTGATTCTCAACTAGACTTTCACTTCTCATGTCAAAAAATAGTGCTGGTTCCTCTAAGAAATCTCTGGAGTTGCAATGAGCTTTCTCGTATTAAGCTTTTGTAGCATGGCTCAGCAGAAAGGGTATTTCCAAGTCACACAGTGTGGTAGCAGCACTGTCATACAGATTGTCCCTGTGCCTACGATACTTTCTCATCCACAGGGGTGTCTGTGCCTCTTGGTGACACGGGACACAGAATACTTCTCAGATTTATGTGAACATTGATCTATCAGATTCCCTGCTGTGATTGCCATTTAACACATGGCAGCTCTCTTCAGTATCTCTGGCTTTTCTGTGATACGTTCTAGGTTTCTGTGCCCTTCTATTCTTTAGGATACATAGGATTCTGTAGCTGGTTTGTGGCTTGTGATGTATGGTGAGAACCTGGAGATATTCTTTCTGGACCATGTATCTGTTACATGGTTGCCTGTGATTTGCAGTGACAGAATTTTATGTCTCTGCTTTCTCATCCAGTGCTTCTGATTTAATATTTTAATTGTGAAATTTACTTCCATTTTATATCTGTTGACACTGATCTTCATTATCGCTGTATATTGTGTTAATTAGCACTTCTGTGAAAACTCCCATTAAATATAAGGTAAGTGCTCTTCTCTGATTATAATCCCTCGATGGGTTGAATAACTAAGGAATACTGACAGTGGTTCAAAATTGTATAATGGATCAGTTTGCAAAAGAAGCTTCTATGTCATTCCATCTTTCCAGATAGAATTTGTGATTAACAAATACTGCCAGCCTGATAGGGTATAGAACAAACAGTTGGGACCTGGTTGATGACTACATGGCTTTGTTGTGGTTATTTCCCTGCAATATGTGCCTGCTTTCCCTTCAAGGGTCCTGCAGTGTTTTAAACTCTTCGAGCTGGTGAATACTTTGGCTCAGATACAGATAGCGCAAGTATTCTTGTGGAATTTAATGAATTACTCAACATGCTTCAAGTCAAGTGTGAACTTTGCGTGATCAAGCCTGACTTGTTCACCATTGCAGGGTTAAATGTCAAGAGTATCTTGTGTTTTCATGTATGAGGAAGATGAGCAGTAGGGAATTGAACTGTGAGTATAAGGGAGTCTTTCTGCTTGAAAATGTGAATTACCACAGAGAGATCACTGTTGAAATAAATCATGTCTGGGTTTTGAATGCTAATGTTAGATAATTTAATTTAAAGATAGATTCCATTGTATCCCTACGTGGATATTTCTAGCATTATTTCAACAAACAATCGTTCCTTATTCTACATATTGATCTTTTTATACTCTGAAGGATGAAAAGTTCTGGTATAGGTACTAGACAGATGTATAATAATTCTATTTTCTAAATCAACAAGAATTTAATTCCCATCATTTAATATTATTAAAAATATAAATACACTCTGAAATAAAAGATGACCTTCAAGAAAAGCTATATGCTAGCCCAGTGCAATATATTGTCAATACAGTTAGAAAAGAGAGAAGACGTGTGAAAATGTTGTTCTCAGCTTGACCTTGGGTCTGCCAACAGACGAAGATAATGTTAGTTAGGAGTGCTCCTTGCAGATTGCTGCCTGCAGACTTTAGAAATTGCAGTTTGGGAACTCAAGTCCAGTGTGCCTCACCTACTGTGATAGTGTAATCAGCACATGGAGTGCCTCAGACAGCAAAACAACTTGTTGAGGCCTTTGTGAATCAGTGTAACATCTTGACTTACTCCTGCGTGCGTGTAGGTTAGTCTTCCTGTTAACAAGTACAGTGTACATTATGAGTTTAGCATGACAAAATATTTTGGTTGTCTCATTTTCTACTCAGCTATATTTTCAAAATCCTCTTGAAGCACAACCCTGCGTGGAACATGTGGCAGTAATCCAGTGCAGATGACACAAACAAAGCACAGTGAGAAAATCCAGATCCAAGAGAAAGGGCTACAAGTGCCCTTGAAAAAAAAGCTGTTAATGTCATTTGACATTTCAGAATTGGGCAAACCTAAATCTGTGAACAACTTGAGAGAAAAATATCTCAACACTGTGTTGACTTTGGGTTAAACCTCAACTAGTTTGGTCTCATGCAAAGCTCCTAGCCAGTCAGTGAGTAAGCAAATGTACTGCACCATGTGGGTCAGTGCTGAGATGATACAGACTTCTTGTCATCCACTGCGTACAGATGGTGTTACATGTGTATGCAATACCCCTGCTAGTGTCTTCACAGGTGATAAAACAAAAATTGTAGAGCTCTATGAAAGTAAGTAGTTGCATCTAATCTTAGAAATTAAATGGCAAACCTTAAGATTTTCTATTATTATGTCCTCCAGAGTTATTTTAAAGAGAAACACTTTGCCTGAAGCATACATTTAGTTCCATGGAATGCATTTGGTTTTATTTTTGAGAACTCTTTAGCTTTCACGGTACAAAAGAGTTAAATTAATGTCTTAAGTAGCTTTCAGTACGTAATTTACTATTGAAATACCTTTTTCTTCTGGAGCAAGGAGCACTCTTGTTTTTAATCTCTTGTACAGAAGATTCAGGGTTGTTGAAATTATATCTGACTCAATTTTACAAGTACAAACAACAGTGTGCAAGAGGGAAAGCTGCTGCTCAAAGGCAAGTAGAGACTGTGCCAGCCTGCTCCTCCCAGACATTTTATAAATCATGCATACTCCTAGTAGAATTATTTATGAAATGTTTATGACAGCACTGTATGAAAAGAAATAACCCTGGGTAAAGCTCTCTGCTGTAAAATTTTACTGCAGAACTGCTGGTCTGAATCTGTGTGTCATGGTCTCGTGTCTAATTTGTTACCTGTCACTCAGCTGTGACTGAAATCTGTTTGGATTAATTTTTTACTGTCTTCAGAATGAGCAAAAAAGGCATGTTCACTTAGCCCTGATTTCTTCTCATTTGACACACCAGAGTAATGTTGGGATGCCCAGAACTTCCCTTATTCAATTCTAGTCAAAAAAATGCTTACTCCATCCCTGGCAGTGTTCAAGGCCGGGCTGGACAAAGTCTTGGGCGACATGGTCTAGTGTGAGGCATCCCTGCCCATGGCAGGGGGGTTGGAACTAGATGATCATAAGGTCCTTTCCAACCCAAACCATTCCATGATTCTCTGATTATTTTGTCTGTTTGTTTCCCAGACAGAAAAGAAAGGCCCTCATTTTCTAGGAGCAGATGTTTTGGTTGTTCACAGCCCTGCTAGTGATGGCAATCATTGTATGAATCATTACTGAGTTTAGTTGTGTTCCTGTAAATGAATACCCAGTGGTTTTTGTTTGTCCAGTTACAAAATTCTCCATAACCTGCATGTACAGGTACACTCCAGCTTTTCTTCTCTTTTTTACCCGCATCTGCATGTGTGTGTGTAAATATATATTGAGACTTTGGGTTTTTTTGGTTTCAGGATGGTTTCTATGGTAACTAAATTTGAAATTAATTCACCAGGAGAAAAAAAAAAGTCCCAAAACATTGCTTTATATAGTAGGGCACTTTTTAATATATTCAGATTTCATGCCACTATTAATAAAACAAAGTTAAACTTTGTGCACAGATGATGGGTATTCATCAGCCTGTGGGTGGTGATTGTGGAAGAAGTGTTTTGATGGTTGAGCTCAGTGTACCAGTAACTTCTCCATATGGTTTAATACACAGTATTTGTTTTTTCCTGGCACATAATCTGTGACAATAATGTTCTGCTGTAATAGAGATCCTGATGTCCATCTTTGGTAACTGTTCCCCACATATGAAAGCTGTGCATGCACACAATATACTACAATGCAGACATTCATGCATATGAAGTCTTGCTGCAAATTGTTAAGGATAATTGTTGTATTTTTAATTCCAAAAGAAACACTGTATGCTTATTCTGTGCTGTATTCCTGAAGCTCTTCATTCTGTGGTCTGAGCAAGCAGGGTCAGATTAAGGTAGCAGCATCCACTGGGAGCCAGAAGCTGAGAAATAGCAGCTATTTCTCTTGAATTTGCCATTGTTCATACCAAGTGTGACTGGGCACTGGCAGGAGACCTCTGCTGTGCTGAACTGCAAGTTCTGGAAACAGAGCACTTGAAGAATAAAGTCAAAGTTTGGTGTTGAAAGTGTCTAGAAATAGTTCTTGCTATAGCATGGTGATAATCAATGGGTGCTTTCTCTGTTACTCTCCCTATGTAGCAGGTTCTTTCCTTTACTTCAGGTTGAGAGTTATGTCTGTGTGTCTTACCAGAGGAAAGTTGATTCTGAAAACGGGAGTAAGGTGCAAGGACTGACTCTGTTTTGAGATTCTGTACAACCAGAGCCATACAGGTGAAGCTGAGATGTAGAAAAGCTAGTATGAAGTCCATAATATAGGGGACTGTCAAGGCAGGGGGGAGGGGAGGCAACATGCCTCAGCTCTCCTGGATGCTGGGCAGTTATATCAAGAAAGTTTCATTATATGCCTCAATTGGTTTTATACCTTCCCTTAGACATACATTACTGGTCACTGTCAGAAATATGGCACCGAGTGAATATATGCGATTTTCTTTTGATCTGATACAGCCTTCTTTTGTTTCTTTCCCAGTTCCTGAAGTGTAATCTCATCATTAATGACTCCCATGACTTGAATTAAAATGAAACATTTGTTACAGAATTTAGTATCTCTGTTAGAAGTAACTGGCTATCATCTAAGCAAAGAGGGGACTACATCAGGATGGTCTGAACCTATTCTGAACATGTGTTCTGCCAAGTCTGAGGTTGCTACTAATGTTGACCTGAGGAACCCCAAAATAGCACACAGGGCCAAAGCAGGTCCTCAGGGCTGATCGTGGCAACTTGACTGAAGCTTCAAGGTCACTGTTCCTACCATGTACCAGAAAAGCTTGAAACTGGAGGCAAAGCACACTATAATTACTTAACTAGAACTTCTACTGCTCTGCATTCCTTCCTGTCCTTTGCTAGTGATAGATTTCAGTTACTCTCCTTCTCATACTTGGTGTGTGTCTCTTCAGTTGGCAAGTGTGCTTCCAGCTCCTAGACATCTGCTGTGTGGAACATGAGCCTTTCAGAAAAATAGCCATTTGAATCAGACTGGGGGAAAAGGCAAAGAACTTGAAGAAACTCACTGTGCATCCATGTGAGTGGAGATTGTGTCTCAGCATGGTGAGGGTTGGAGTTTAATCATATATGGGGGCTCTAAGAGAATTAATGGTTATGTTTTAGCTTGACTATGACTGTTAAGAAGTTGGTCTTTTTAGTGTTTCTAACGTTTTATGTGAACGTGAGTGTGAGAGGTTGCCAACTCAAGTTTTAAAAAAAACATTAAAAACTCACTAGTGGTATCCCAGAAATCACAAGGATTTAGTTATTCAACTTTGCCTTTCCTGCTTTTGAGTGTTTTGGATGCCATCTTTATGCAACCACAAGGGAAGAGAAACCATAAAGGAATCATTAAAAAGAACAAAAGCACAACAACAAAAAACCCAAAAGAGGGCAAAAAACCAACCAAAAAACCCCTCCAAACCTTTTTGATTCCAGCAACTAGGTAACACTTGAAACAAGTTATTAGACTTATTACTATTTAATAGGTGGTATACAAAAAAAGTATCTAGAAAGGTGACCTCCACCATTAACACTGACCTTCTGTCTAGTTGCATAAAGCAAAATAATGATAGGATAATGACAGCACACGTTAATAGTCTAATATTTTTATGCTTTTTTTCTTTTTTATGCTTATGGTAAACAGGGGCATCTGGTTAGAGTACAGCTAAATCCCTGCCTACTTTAAAAGACAGAATTGTCTTTACTCTTTTCAGGAGCTGGCCATATTTTAGCCATGAAATACCTGTTTTTTCACTGTGCAGGAAATAGCCCTGAAAGAGCGACCTTTCTGCTTTGTATAAGTGCAGATTCTTACTGCCAGCTTTCTACTGACTGTGAAGTATTCAGATTTTAAGAAAAGGCATCTCCCTGCTACATATTTCCTTCTTGTGCTAGGAAAAGCAAACTACTTTATGAAATTATTTGCAATTTAGAAACCAGGACTGTCAGCAGTGTGCTGGTGTGCTATTAGGAGGCATTATGTTGCAGAGAGGCTTTGCTGCAGAGGTGCTTCTGTCAGCTGGGGCTGTATGGGTCACCCAGTGCCTCTCCTTAAGAAGAGATAACAGAGACCTTGCTCCACTGGAGATACGTACTGCATTGGAGATCTGTTTGAGTTAACATGCTGCCTGCCTGGCCTGTCTCCTTAGTAATTTTAACAAGTATTTCATCACTTTTCCTACATTCCTGAATAATGTCATTATAAAGCTATTGTTCCTCATCTGTGTGAGAAAACCATTTCTGGTGTGGTGAAGAGATACTTGTGTGGAAAGCTGCTGAGGAATAAATAAAAAACCCTGCAGGAGTCCCTTCTGAGCCAAATGATTGTATAATCCATGCCTTAATTTGTAAATACAGTCAGCTGTGTAAATGGCAGTTACTTATGGTTACAGTATAAGCCAAAGTTTGCAAGATTGAAGAGCAAAACCAAGTCAGTGTCTTCCCATCCTCTGTTCCTTGTTTTTCTTCCTTTTTGGTCTGTCAATTTCCTCAATTTCCCTTCACTATATCTTCTGTGGAATAACACCATGTCAGAGGTGCAGTGCTCCCAGCACCCATCATTGAATATCCATTAAGCCACAGGACAGAGGAGCTTGTACTCAAAAAAGCATGGTCTCACCTGCCTGCAGATTCAGGAAGGCACATTTGTGTTGATTAAATATAATTCATATGTACAAGGTTATTTTTGCATCAAGTCTAGAAACTTTCTTTTAATGAATGCTTAAGTTTTGACTAAGTTGGTTCCTTAAAATGCATAATGAGGTGATAGCCTGACCTTCTTCTCAAACCATGACTGAAAATCAATTTTCTAAAAGTGCATGTATGGAAGAGAATTAATGTTTACTTTGACTCCATTAAATTTAGTTATATTCATGTCTGTGTTAGAAACAGGCAGACATTTTCTATGTGGAAAAGGTAGCTTTTTGAGAATCCACATATTCTAGTCAAGCAAACAGATTAATTTTAATTGTTTTTATTGTCTAGCATGGCAAATGGCTTCCACTGGGGGAAGGTGAAGCAGGAAATTGTGATTCTAGTTGCCCCCACAATAAGAGTTAAAATTCAGTGACTTTTTTTTTCCCTGACTTTCCCCTTGATAATTGTTCTTTTGCCAGTAGCAAGTGTTTTCCTTCTTTGCCCCTTTGTTTTCCACTTGTAAATTTAATGTAATTTTACTCATAAACCTTCTGACCAGATTTTCTAACATTTTAATTGGAAGAATGCTTTTTGTAGTTGCAAAGGAGTTGGTTCTCTCATTCTCTCTTGCCTGCGCGCTCTCTTATGCAATCTTAATGCCAGCTCTGAAAACAAAGGTGAGCAAGGAGTTAACTGTGCAAGTGAAACCTTCATAGTGATTGGATTAAGACCAGAAACCCAGTAAGCAATGAAGTCTTAAAGTTGCCTATAAAAAGCTAGATAACTTTTCAACCTCTGCCCGACATGTTATTTACAGTTCTTCACTCCATCCTCTTGGAAAAACAGAACTCATCAGTGAAAAATGTCCGTCGTTCACAGAGTTTTCTGTCTCAATATATAAACGCTGTTCTTTCTGGCCAACTCTGCAGGCTTCCAAGACCCAGCTAGTAAAGATGCCAGTAAATCTACATCCCCAGAGATACAAGCATGGGGTTTTGAACTGTCGTTTGTGCCAGTGGTTATTAAACAGCTATTTTTTTC
>NW_009926072.1:0-8828 GCF_000696875.1 Nestor notabilis | reverse complement strand
TTTCCCTAGGAAAAGTTTCTTCTTTTGGTGAGTACATTAATATCTAGACAAAGGTAAGCTAGGGAACAAATGACCCTGAAAGAAATGAAGATACGGCTTTGCAGAAGAGAGATTGTAATGGAGCTTGTGGTGTGTTACAGGACATAAAGTAGTTAGTTTTAAAGCTGGATCTTTAAACGTCAACAGCAACTGCTTAACCCACTCTTAACAGTACTTGAAAGGTGCAGACTTTCTGGAATACTGTGTGATGAATTTCCTTTTACAAATGTGTAATGAATAAATCCATTATTTGGGTTTTTTCACCTTCCAGCTCTGTATCTGATATGGATAGAAGAGACAATAGGGTTAGTTTTAAACCTATGTTCTTTGCTTAAAAAAAAAAAAAATCTAAATGGGATTTTTTAAAAGCTAAATAGATTTTTAGAAATTTGAGAAAATTAATAGTGAAATTAACTTTATTAAAGTAGCGTATTTCATGAGAAATATTCTCGGAACTGCAGTTCTCAGCAGAAGGATCTAAATATTTTTTGTGGATATAAAGTTCCTTACTGTAAAAATGAAAACAAGAAGAACATGGGATGAGAGCAGCATGGCATGAGTCTGTGTGTACATCTGTGCATTTATAGAGAAATATTTTTAATTTAATTGCTACAGCAAGATATAATTGTGCAAATTAAAAAGGTTAAGCTGGAGAAGGTAAAAGGGCAGATGATGATAGGTAAGAACGTATTTGTTGCTGTGTAGTAGCTAGTGTGTGATTAATGGTTTGCTAACTGACTGCAGTATCACTGTGTGGAGCTTAGATAAAGATCTTGAGGCAGGAGGTCTCTGAGTAATAGTACTCCATCTTTGGTAAAATCCCTAAAGTTAGAGGAGTAAAAATGTTGAGTATTATATAGTATATTATTGTTCCAGACTGTTTGGCTCCTGTGGAGGAGGTAGGATTTCCTGGCATAATATGAATACTTTTGGAGTTTGTGTGATAGCTACTATGTGAAACAACCGAGGTGACCACGTGAGTAAGGTGACTTTCTCAGTCTCCTGCCAGGAATTCAAACAAAAAGATGATTGAATGGGTGAACAACAGGAATGAAGTCCACAGTGGTCAGTATTTTAGCTTGCTCCTCTGAACACTCAAAGGTATTACTGTGATCCAACAAGGAAAGTCCTATAAGAGCTTGAGTGAAAAACTTCGAGAGCTTTTTGACTTTTGTTCATTTCAGTTCCCTAAACTTCATCTCCATCAGTTTGCTTCCTTACCTCCTGTCAATAAACAGTTCTACAAATTCAGCTTTTATGAAGTTGTTTAATTTTTCTGTAGGTTAGAGGAAGCAAAATCAGAAAAAACACAGACATTTCACTTGAAGCACTTCTTAAGAGTTACTCAGAATGAATTACTAATTTTGCTGACTATTGATTTGCTGACATAGAATAAAAATCAGAATTTGAAACACCTACGAGATAATTTTCTAGTTAAATCTTTATCTCTTCAGCTGCTCCCTGTGTGTATAATCAAAGTGTATCAACACTTATACTGTGATCTGCTTCCTAGACTGTAACTAGTCTAAGTCATTAATATAATAGCCTTTTCTTAAGTATTCAGATTTTGAGGTAATTTAATGAGTTTGGTGTAAAAACCAAAGTGATTTCTGTTTACACATACCTAGTTAGTTCCTCCTGATAGACTGCACTAAGGGTTTAAGAGTATGTGCTTGGGTTTGTTGCTTCTTTTTTCTTAAGCAATGGTTTAACTACCAGTTACAATATGTCAGGGTCACTAAGCTCCACTTAGTCCAGTGATACGGACTCCAAAGTGACTAAAGTATTTCCGGTGGCAAAAATTTGGACAAACCTGAAGATAGGCCAGGCTTTTATGTCTGTGTAGCTCATCCGTGGAGAAGTGTGTAGCCATCCCAAACTCTGTGACACTTTAACACTGTCTCCTATCATGGCTGATCTGCTTAATATTTTATGTTTATAATCTATGTGCGTGTCACAGCTAATGGCAGATTCAGTGTTGAAAAACGTTAATAGAATCATAAATGAGATTTTAAAAAGAAGTAGGGATTACAGACCAGTTTACTTCTATAATGGAGGTGGGACTTTTCATCTGAATGCAGTGCAGTAATTTCAAAAGCATTTTCTTTGTAGTGCAAGAGATAATATTCATAGTAGGAGTGTGTTAAAATAAAATGCACATTCCAGTTACTTTGTAAGCTGAAATACTGACAATGGGATAAACTTAATCTTTAAAAATTGTATTCAGTGGCACGTAAAATTGATGTTTTCATGCCTACAATGTTCCAGCAGGCTCCAAAGAAAAATATCTGGCTTTGTTTGCCCTTAATCTGACAGGTCTGTACTGAAGGTCTTACTGAAAATTATTTCATAACAGATTTAGGTCAGGATATTTTAATTGTAATTTTCTTTCCAATAAACAAAAAAGTATTTTTTGGAATTATACTGAAGTGAATGTTGCTTTCAGGACCAAAAAAAATTGCATTTTAGCATTTCGAGTAAAATGCGCAACTACATATACAGACTAATTTTTTAAAAGTTAAACTAATTCAAAACAAAGACTGAGATTGGGAAGCTTAAGCTTTTACCAATTATTTTTTTTTTAAAGAACTTCCAAAATATTTAAATTCCAACAGCAAATAAGCAATACTCCATATAGTTTGCAAATAAAACACGAAGTTATAGAAGTATTAGAAAATGATGAAAATTGAAATTAACAATAGCTAGGTTTGGGTTTGTATCAGAGATTATGAGAATGAAAACCTAAACAAAGTGTGTTTGATTGGCATGTTTATTCCTTATTAGTTCTTCCTTTGCACAAATTTGAAGTAAACATACTGACTGCATCTACTCCATATCTTCTATAATGAGATGCTCTTGCTGCTTTGCAAGTACAGCAAAGCTAGAAAAAAATAGTTTTGAATAGCTTTTTTTCACTTTCAGTAAATGGGAATTCACCAGTTAGTGCCATATCTAGGAGGAGTTACTTTTCAGACTTCCCCCCCCCCCCTCAAACCCCCCCCCCCCCCCCCCATAGTTCTTGTGGCCGTTGTTCTATAAAGTGGTTTTTTTGGTTGTTGGTTTTCTTTCATCTTAACCTTTTAACAGTAACTTCCCAAAACAATAGTATAGAAAGAAACAAGAAAACTTTCACCATTTCATAATTGGTCTTTAGTCCTTGCAGCAAAATGGATCCACATATGTATCCCAGAAAGGAAATACAGTGTTCTCCAGAGGGGCAGGGAACAACACACAGCAAAATGAGTCCCGAATGCTTTGTCGTCAGTAAAATGGGATCTGCAGGCAGTAAATTCTTATCTTGCAGGGATAAAATATGAGCAACAGTAAAAGGACTTCTTGAGTTTTACTCTGTGTGTGTGCATGTGTGTGTGTTTATGTGTATTTTACAAGAAAGAACAGTTAAATGTTGAACAAAGACTTTTTAAGGTAGGATAAAAATGAAAGAACTATTACTTTAAAATACGTTAGGCAATAAAACTAATCTTAATAGGAAAGAAATGTTATCTTTAACAGTGGCTAATTGGCTAGTGGAGTTAGTCCTGCTCCTGTGACTGAATTCCAAACTTGAGATACTGCTGAGAAGATTGTAGCACAATGCCATACTAATCCACTTTCTTCAAGTGTCTTGTTAGTTTATTCAAATGTCCTGTAGAAGTACAGAAGCTAAAAAAAATGAAATAATACTTCTGGGTCCAGTTGCAGCTATTTCCAATCACAAAGAGTGGACATTAGCTTCAAGTTGCATTTGCTGTACTTGACTGACCAGGGACTGTGCAGTGAGTGCTTTCAAACTGGAGGAAGTCTAATGGCTCTCGATCAGGAAGCATGCTTGCGTTCTCAGCGTTGCTAGGTTGCTTACAGAATTCAACGGAAGACATTTACAAAATCCAGTCTTGAACTGCTTTGGAGGTTATCAGTACCTGGATGTGAGGCACTTGGGAAGCAAGAAGATTTGAATTAGGGAAAAAAAAGAGGAGACAGACAGACAGGACTTAACTGCCTTACACATTTCATGCCCAGAGAGTTCTCAGCTTAGGACTTAGACATTCAGTCAATGTGACCCTGCTGACAAAGTGTGGGAGAAAAGGGAAGAATAATTTTGAGCAAAAAACGGGGGTTCTTTTTTGTAAATTAGTAATCGTGAGTATTGCTCTCCTTCTGAAATTGTTGCTAGAAATCATAGATGGTGTATTCTGGGCACAGCATTAATGTGACAACGTAGGCAGGTAAACCATTCACATGTAGGCCTATTTTCTGGGTTATGTTGTCACTGCCTTTTCAATATGTCACTTTTCTCCCTTTAAAATCTGACAAGTCTCTGCTTGCTTTTTCTGAATAATTGAGCCAGAATAAAATTTCCTGACTCTGTATGTTCTCAAATCGATAAGGTAAAGCAAAGCAAAGTGTCTTTCTTCCTGAAAACTTCTGTCTGAGAGCTGTCTCTGGCAGCAGACTGAAGCTGACAAAATGAAAGGCCCACCAGGATATGAGTCTGAATCTTATGTCTTTTAAGTATGTGGGCAGCAAGGGGAAGACAGCAAGATGATATACCACAGATTTCTGTTCCAAATCTCCTTTCAGTTTCTTGTATTCCTATTGCTACCTTTTGACATGTTCCTCTCCTATTTTTCCATTTGCATTTATTCTTTCTTTTTCCATTTGCCCTTTTAAGAAAAGCGGTTCATATGTACTGTGAGGACAGATAACTAGGTATTATTTTACATTTGTTTGTCTCTAGACAAGGACAGCATATGTTCCATATTACATTCCCCAGATAATAGCTTTATCCATAGAAACTCCTGTTTTTAAGAGGAGTAAGTTTGTCTAGTGTAAAATTATATTAAATTGGTTAAAATATTCTTTTAGAATCAAAATTGTGGTTTGCAAGCAAAATAGTAATTGTCAGAAGGGACTGAATTACCCTTATGTGTTGAATACTGAAGACCGACAGGTTTTGAAAAGGTTTGAGTCCTCTGAAGGTCCAGATTTAACACTTGCTTGTTTATGTTTCTCTTTGAAATTCAGAAGAAATAAAATGACCTCTTAATAAATAAGAAATGCAAACCTGTATATAGCTAGGATAGCACCTTTGGGTAACAAAATGGGTAAATACATAAAATGTGAAATATATTTTTCTCTCCTTCCTCTTCTTCACTCTCCTTAACCTCTATGTGTTACCTACTGACCACCGTGTGGGTTTAACTTAAGTGCAGGTATGTTGTTGGGTTTGGTGGTTGGTAGCAGCCAGTTCTGCTGCTCAGCATTAATGGCTTCCTTACTGTAGTTACTTGGATTTGCTACTCAGGATTAGGCTGGGTTTTCCAGGCAAATATTCCAATCTGGTAGCTATTGTTATCTGACTGTTTGCAAGAAGACTAAAAATATCTGAGTTAAAGGAAGCAAATGCTGCTGCTGAAGGAAGAATACTTTCTAATTCCGTAAGACTTTCATTGTACTGGAAACTTGGGATTACTCTTGTCTCTGTAAGGGCGGGGGGGGGGGGGCCACCTACAAGTGAAAACAATGTTCTGCTTCCTTAAAAACAAAAGATGAAATCTCGTCTTCCTAAGTGGAAATCAAGTTCATGCTAGGATTTATAGTGCATATCCTCTGAAGAAAATACTTCGAAAATGGAACAGAATTTCAAATATATTGACCTTAACAAACTCATATGCTGTGTTTGCAAGGAAAGCTGCACCCTTATCTCAACAGGGCAGAGTGGTCTGGAAGCTTTGTGAACATTCGTTATTCACCCTGAAACATTTCGTCAAGAAATCCCAGTGTGCAAAAGTTAAAAATGCTTAAAAATGTAAAGTCACTACCATCCTGGTGTTCATTGTGGCACTGGAGAGCATGTGCTACAGCTCACATCCCATAGGTGATTCTGTCTGAGACACTCCTCAAATTTTCTCTGGTTGTTACTGATTTAAAGATACAGAAGATTGGGTGGGGGAGAGGGATCTGAAGAAATGCAATTCTTAAAGAAAGAAACATGGAGTGAAATACAAACTTGCTCCTTTTTAATGGTCTGGAATTGTGCTTTGCCTTCCTCCTTTCCTATCATAAATAACTGAAAAAGAAGTATAGGACATGGTCTTTCAGGATTAACAGTTGCATCTAGGATAATTGTTCTTTCTCGCAGATGGTTTGCTGAACTGAAACTATTCCTTATGAGTATTTATTTTTAAAAGGATAAATATTAGGTCATCTTGTTGACTCTGGGCATATTTCAAGTTCCCTGTAATTGTTCTGTCAGTCTTTTTCCCATCCAGCCTTTCTTGCCAAAATGCATAAAGTTGCATTGTTTTGTTCCTATATCACCTAAATTAAACTTAAAAAAGCAGCAGATCCTAGCTAAAGCCTTCATTTGCAGTGTCTTCAACTAATAAGCTAAGAAAATACTGTATCATCTTTTATCTCTAATCAGCCAGAAGACTTGAACAGTGTCCCAAATACTGCCCTGTGTAAAAATAATTAATGAAAAGGCCTTTGCTATTACATAGTGTTATGTATGAATACAGGCATAATGGTGCCAGCCATCTTCTGCAGCAGGCATTTCACCAGCAAGCCTGGAGCAGGGGTAATGGGATTACAGCTAGCTAAACCAGAGCTGTATCTTAAAAGTGTGTATATGGGTGCATGTGAGTAACTTGACATTATTTCTGATCTGAGCACTGAACATTTGTTCCCTTTTTGTCATCACCAGGTACAGAGTTTTATCCACTTTTTTCCCCAACCTTACTGAATTTTGGGTGTCTCTGTAATGCATCTCCCATATCCAGAATGTAGAAGCCCCCATACACTTCTCTGAGTGTCTATTTTTTACCTTAGGTAACCTAATTGGAATTCTTTTGCTCAGCAGCACCGTAAGTTATGAACACCTGCATGTGCAAACACTGCAGAATTAATTCTGCTTCTGATGGTTCAGACAACTGATAAGAATTGATATGAAACCTTTGAATTGGCTAGAATGAAAGATAATCTGTGGTGAAAAACATATCCTTTTAAATTCTAAAGAGACAAATTTGTTTCCTTAATTTAAGTTGGTAATGGACTGTTGCCAAATAATGTTTCTATACAAAAGCAACAATGAATCAGACACATATTAAATATTCCAATTAGTGATATTTTAAAAATCTGCTTCTTTGTAAAGCAGTTTGAAATCTAGTAACTAAGTATTATTATAATTACTGTTTACCTTTTATTATCATTTAAAGATGTCTCTGTTTTTGCTGGTTTTTATGGTACCATGACTGCAGCATCTAAGACATATTAATTAGAAAACAAAATCCTTATATCGCCATGCTTACGGCTTAAAGGTGTTTAATTGTGCAGAACTTTTCCATGACATAATTTCCAATCTAATGAACACCCAGTCCTTGGGCTATTAACTTCAGACATCTTACGATGTATTTAATTCCAGGGACAACAACTACTTAATTTGCATAAATAAATGACAATGCATAGGAAGAAAAAAATAACAGTGCAATAGAGGAAATAAGAGCTTGGCTGTTAACAGGGACTAAATGAGTGGATGAATAAGGACAGGTCAAGAAGGACCCTATTTGCATGAACACATAGAAAGGAAGTATTCATTTCAGTTCTGTATTTAAAACATAAATCCATGTTATACAGTCAAAAGAGTAAAGGTTAATGGGTTTTTGAAGTGGCAGCGCCCAGACTGCATTGTTACTCTGTATAGAATCACAGGGTCACTGCGGCCTTTGGTAGCAAGATGTAAGGGGCGATGAAGACATGGGTTATTTTGAAGAGTGGTAATGCCCACAATGAAGTCTTAGTTTTAAAACAAAAAGCTGACTCTTACAGTTTAAGTGGAGAGACACAGGGTACTGTTGATTAATTAATTTTATAAAAGATAAATAGGAGAGCTAAATTACTCTTCAGCCTTTTTTTCAGGATGCTGTTAAATGTAAATGTATGAAGTATGCAAATAAGTGGGAAGGGCCAAGGTATACGGAGCTTTCAGTGTGAGAAACCTAGAATCGATATGTTCTAAAGAGGAACATCCACAAATGGGTAAAAAGTGGCTAAAATAATGGGAAAGAAAGATGATCTTAGCTACTGACTTCTGCACAGCATGTAGGGACTGTCGCCGTTGTGGAGCAGGCTATTAAACCTCAGGTGTCAGTAAACAGGATAGATTTCGAACACTTCAGAATAATGCTAGCAGATGGGAAGAAAAAAAACCCAAACAAAACAACCCCCTGCAATACTTGGACAGGCAAGGAGGAAGGAGGTCAGAGCAACTGCCCTGCTTGCAAAACTGAGAGAAAGGAAGAAGTAAAGGTAAAATGTTTAAACTTCTGTGTGAAGGTAGATCTTGAGCAGAGCCCAGATGAGCAGCTGGGAAAAAAAGATGAGTTTAGCTGTGCTGTGATCAGGCTGAGGAAAATCAAGTTTGTGAGGCAGCATTAGATGGACTGAGGCTGGCAGTGGCCTAGCACACGGTTTGGGTCTCATGGGACTGACTGAAATGGGAAGTATAGAGAGGGAAGTATGGGGGGAAAGAGCAAGGGTAGACCTTTGTTTACACCTTCAAATAGTTGAAGAAAGAGAGAAGGACGTAATGAAAGAGGTTGCAAAGGACTCCGGTGAGAGACGTGCAATAGCAGGAGCTCAGTTAAACGCTTTAAGATGGGGGGAGGAGGGGAAGGGGCACGGTATGACCCTATAAATAAAAGGAGAGGGTGTGAGAGAGGTGTCGAGCGTGCGGTGAAGGGTGTCCGGTGGCACAAGGAGCGGCAGTGGATGCACAGCCGTGCCTGGGC
>NW_009926071.1:31521-86070 GCF_000696875.1 Nestor notabilis | reverse complement strand
TCCAACCCTAACTTTTCTATGGTTCTATGATTCTTAGAAATCTCAAATCACTCCTTCAGAGCAAACCATGCTACAACCTTTTTAAGAGAGGATAATAAAAATAATTTTAAAAGCTGAAAACATTTTTCCTTAACATAATTCTTGGAAATTGCTGTCCATTTTTGGCAGAAATTTTGTAACAAAAAGAAAAAAAATTATTCCAGCTGAAGCAGAAACCCAGCATGAAAAAAAATGATCCCAAATGGTCAAACTTTGGCAAAGTCATTATGAAATAACCTCCAGCTATTTATGAGAAAGTATCAGACGACCTTAATAATAGGCACTGTTATCAGCTGGGCTGTAATATACATAGCTGTGTGCACATATGTTGCTCCAGCTAATTACTGAAGACATTTCTGTTTATAAAAGGATTTACACTTCCCACTGAAGTGAATGCATGATGGTCTGTAGTGCTAGGAAAGTTTTCACTGGCAAGTGTATGATATGACTGTATTACCTACATGGGGCAAAGCCGCTATTGATTTAAAAACACCATGCCAAGACAGACTCTAAGCCAGAAAATAGCACTGTGTGCTTTGTGTCTGTCACAAGCTTTAGAAATGGTTTACACTTAAATTTATCTTGGATTTTTTTTCTTAATACTTAATTTTGTGCTTCTCCTTTTCATAACTTTTTTAAATGAAGGAAAGGTAACTTTAGTCCTTAGACACAGGAATATCAAACCAAATGTATACTTTTATTTTAATCAAATTATGCTAATTTTAACATCTGACTGCCATGACTGACTAGAGCCCAGAATAAATATTTTGTGTGAACTCTTGATGCTGAAGTTTCCAGCTATGATGATCCTTTAGCCTCTTATCTAAAACCAGACTCAGTTCTGCCTGATGCACTGGTAAGGGAAAGTGAAATGTTATATGTTTGAAGCTAGGAAACAAGAAAATTCTGTAGCTATGCATTATGTGATTGTAAGAGTAAAATATCCTTGAATATCCGCGTCTAGATGGTAGAAGGAAATAAATGGCTATGAATACAATGGTTAGTGAGCACTGCAGGACATGGCAACAAGTCTTACTGACCTTTACTCTTACTTCCAGTGAGAAGCTATGGTGCAATTAGGCCCTATCATATCGAATGTTCAAGATTTTTTTAGGCTGTTGTCTGAGAAAAAAAAAACATTAAACTCTGAGCATAAGACTTAAACTCACATGTCACCCAAACTGACTAAGGAATACTAGAGAAGTACACTGCAACTGAACATAGGTGATCACAAAAACATACTGGTTTCTTACACAGGCAGATTAACAGATCAACCCAGAAACAGAGATTTTTGTTTTTTTAAAGATTCACTACTTAACCAGAGCTTTTCAAAAATTAAGAAAAAAACATTATTGTTCCAATGCTGTCAACTAGCACCAGTGAAATTTTTATGTTTTAGGTACTGTGTTTAGATTTCAAATGCAATTAGACTGCCAAATGTTTATGTAAACATCTTAATTAAAAACATTCAGAAAATCAGGATGTCCTGTCTGTGACTCTGAAATGATTTTCCTTCTCCCCTCTTGCCATATTCTAAACTCTAAGGTAATTCATAGAATCATAAAATCAGGGAATGATTTGGGTTGGAAGGGACCTTAAAGATCATCTTGTTCCACTTGATGAAGTTTGTGGTGTGCCACTTCTCAAGCCTGTCAAGATCCCTCTGGATGTCGTCCTTTACCTCCGACATGTCAATTGCACCACACAGCCTGCTGTCATCAGAAAACTTGCTAAGGGTGCACTCAATCTCACTGTCCATGTCGCTGACAAAGATGTTGAACATTGGACTTCCCAAACCAACCACTGAGGAACACCACTTACCACTGGTCTCCACTTGGACATTGAGCTGTTGACGGCAACTCTTTGAGTGCAATCATCAAACCAATTGCTTATCCATTGAATGGTCCTTCCATCAAACCCATGCCTTCCCAATTTAGAGACAAGGATGTCATGAAGGACAGTGTCAAATGCTTTGCACAAGTCCAGGTAGACAACGTTAGGCTTATCTGGAACAATAAGAAGTTTATTTACATAGCAACCAACTTCCATTATCCACCAACACTGTAATCCCTTTGTAGAAGGCCACCGAATTTGTCAGGCATAATTTGCCCTTAGTGAAGCCATGTTGGCTGTCACCAATCACCCCTTATTTTCCATGCACCTTAGCATAATTTCCAGGAGGATCTGCTCCTGATCTTCACCTATTGCAGGCAGTTCTTCATTCTCCCAGTCCCACCTTTGCCTCTGCAACTTGGGCAGTGTGGCTGGAGCACCTGCCCATGAAGACTGAGGTAAAAATGTCGTTGAGTACCTCGGCCTTCTCCATGTCCTTCTGGAAATGGCCCACACTTTCCCTAGTGTTCTTTTTGTCAGTGATATACCTACAGATGCTTATCTTGATGTTCACACTCCAATGTCCTGCTTGGCTTTTATATTTTTTTTCTCTACACACTCATTGCTGGCTTTTAAACACAGCTGTATATTAAAAAAAAAAAAAAAAAAAATCATCTTCACTGTGTAGTTCAACTTAATTCAAGTTTTTCTTGGAAAAAAAATTCTTTAAGATTTTTTTGGTGTTCTATGATGTTTTAATTTATTTTTATATCTATCTATTTTATTTATTATAGTGATTTGCTTTCTTGAGCGTTGCCTTGAGCACTATGGAGGGGTTGGAAGTTGGTGGCTATGTAAATAAGCTTATTATTGTTCCAGATGTTTGTTTCATTTGTGGGCCAAATTCTGCTCACAATTAGACTAGGGAAATCCTATTGTCTTCAATGTGATTTCCAAAGAAAAAAAGAAAAGCAGGGACTGGCCCTGAGTCTCAGTTTTTTGTCATCTTTTGTTTATCTCACAGCTTTACCACTTGTTATGTAAGGCAGCCCTTTAATCTGTAGACAGTCTCCTAAATTTTCTTTTAGTGGAAGGAATTATCTATCTCCTCTTGAGACCCTATTCTACCTCTGCGCAGATGTCCTGCTAATCCTTCCCATTATAGGCATTTAGCAATATTTGAGTTCCTACATTAGGCAACCAAACTCTATGTACTGTACCAACAGAGAGAAAAAAGACTGCTTCAAACCTAAAAAGCAGGTATCAAAGGTATATAAAGAATGCTAGAGGGGGTGAAGTAATGCTAAAAGTCTTACTGTAGCCCATTTTGGAAAATTCTTTACAAGTTCACCAGTTACTCACTTCTTTTATACAGTATCTGCATTAAATTATTTCTATCCATTTGCTTATTCTGTGGTTTCTGTTTTCATTTAAATTATTTTAAAAGCCGCTCTTTAAAGTACTTTTACTCCTAAATAAGAGCCTTAAACTTCAAGTTCCCAGCTCACGTGCCGGACCAGTGCCATCCATGCAGTTCTTCTTACAGGGGGGTGGCAAGTCCGGAGAACACTCACCAAGCAGACAAATGTACAACTCACTACAATGTTTTAAAATCTGCAGAGCCCACAGAATGAGTTACAGCCATTGCCATCTCTTTAGTGCTGCAGCCTTGACTTTGTACCTCTGTAGTAAATGGAAAGATGTTATTTCTATCTAAATAATAGAACTCGATATTCCCATCCAAAAACACATGCTCTAAAGTGGAAAGTGCCTGTCATACAAGACTCCTGCCAAGAGGCAAATACTCAAAAAAGATGACAAACAGAATTCCTGATTTCTTGCATACTATATAGAATGATTCTGTATTAAATGAAAAACAACAGCAATAACTGCCACCATTCGTATTATATTTTATGAAAAGGTAGTTTGCTGTCATCAACTGTTGCATAAAAATTATCAAAATAATCCTACTGTCAGATCTAAAATAAATTTATTGAACTATTCTGATCTTTTTCAGGAGGTCTCTACTATAGCTACAAACAGCTTTTGTTCTATTTTTGTCCAAGTATTGTGTTAAGTTGGAAAGGAGCAGTCCTTCCCACAGATTTTGGTAAAAACAGGCTTTTGGTTTGCCATAGACTTTGTGGATGCTGAATGTATTTCAGGGTTTAAAAAGTGATTACACAAAATTATGAAGAAAATACCTTCAACAGTGGTAAAGAACAATGATACCATATCTATCTCAATTAGTCCCTACAACCAAGATTTTTGGAAGCTGGGAGGTTATACCAAATGAGCATGTATTTTAAGTTGGTCTTAACATCTTTCATCAGCAACAGTCAGAGGTGAGACATGGGGCCAGGCAGAACTCTGGTTTGACTCAGTAGGTCATTTGGACAAGCAGTGCATCTCAAAAAGCAATAATTTAAAATAGATAAAAGCTAGGTAAAAGTAGTTTAAAATCTGGACATGTAATATTCAAAACATTTTGATCAAGTACGTAGCTGTAATACCTTATGCTCCTTTCCAATCTCCCCTTGTCCCAAACCTCAACTTCACTTTAACTCGTAGTTCAGTATGTATTACAAAAAGCATTCTTTCTTTGTCCTTCTTTTGAATGACTGATGTGTTTTGCCTACTTAGTTTATAAACTAAACTTCTGAAGCATTTAAAATGAAGTGTTTATAACTCAGGCAACTGTATTTAAGACAACAGCTAGAGCTGTTCAGGGAACCAGCAACAATGCACATTAACATGTCACTCAGCAAAATGTTCTTTGCAAAGGAAATGGATAAACAAATAAAAGGAAAATCCTAGGAACAAGCTGTCTAGCAGAAAGCCTCGGCACTTGGAGTAAATCACTGCTTTGAGGTCACACATAAAAAAAAGATCTGCAAAGCAGAAGTATTCAAAAATAATTTCTGAGGTAATGTGAAGATAGGGGCCAGGTAACCTCCTAGGCATGAGGGATGGCAAATTCAAAGGAAAACAAGAGTAGGAAGGTGGTCCTGCCAAACAGCTTTGTGCCTCACACAGAAAACCTGTACTGCTCCTGAAGAGGCATAAGGAAGGAGAATATCCAGCAGCTTATACTTACAAAAATACTGCGTTTGTAGCTACACCTACCAGAACTTCAATATCCTGTCCTTTTTAGCAGAGCAAATAGAGATATGGCAAAATTAGGTTCACAAAAGGAACAATTAGGAGGAACCTATGGCGAGAATGTGTGCTCATTTACTATGTCTCTTCACATTGGTTTACTTATGATCATTAGTACCTTTAAAAACATTTTCTAAACAACCAAAAGATAGACAAAAATTAAGCAGGCCTTAGAAAGCAACTTAGCAGCTCCAGCATGACCTACCTCTTGCAAAGCTATTATCCCTTAAACAGCCCCCTGTTCTGCAAAAGCTTACAGAAGGAAAGTGCACATGTTTCCCATTTGAGGTTAATTACACAAAATTAAAGCCATTCCATGACCATCAGAACTAATGTTTGGTTTCTAGTGGCTTTGTGTCTTATGACTGGCTGAGTGCTTTATTGAACTAAACCAAGGTTGTCTAGTAGAAAGCAATTTTGACTAACAAGTGGGTTTGTCTAATGTCTGATAAGGTTCAAACTCCAGTCACACTTTCCCCATGCATAGGACATTCAAAGATGTCTTCCCATCTCTTCCAGGCTTATCTGATACTAGTCTAAACATGACTATTGCTACGACTGATTCTGCTTTTTTAATTCAGCACATGTAAATGGCAGGCTTGTTAACAATTGCTAATTACCCCATACATAAAAATTAATGGTTGCAAGTCACTTCTTTTTCAGGTTATCATTTACTGAAAATCAGTTTCTCTGCCTGACTCATTATCATGGAAATGGCATTCACATCCAAGAAAGATACCTGAAGTGCTGTGACTAACAGACATTCCAAATAGTAAAAGTCCTCTTCTTTTTGTGCATATATTGCACATTATAGGTAGAAAAGAAAAATTACACCAAATGACTTTGCATGGGAAAGAGGTCTGGCATAATACCAGATAGAAAATCTGACAAAATATTGCATTGTTGAAATTGGCCTAACGTTTTTCAGACTCTGATATCTTTGACTGATGTCTCTGCCAAGAAGACTATGAAGTGGTGAGTTAAGAACATTGTACCTTGATTTGCTTTAGTAGGTTTACCTTTCTAAGTGTGATAAAAAATTCTGATATTAGGACAAGCATATAAGTAGGACAAGCATACAGCTACAAAAAAGAGAATTCATAATTATTCCTTGGGTCAATCATCATAAAAGTTTGGACCTCCGTGGGAGAGATGCTAAAGACAGAGATAAGTCAGTCCAGGATTATTGTTTTCCTCTTTTAGTTAAGTATTTGGTCAAAAGTAAACCACGCACTTTCTACTTGTAAACATTGTAGCACAGTTTCCCTAGCTTAATGCAAAAAATTCTCCTCTGATGAACTTGAAGTTGTTCAAGTCAGAAAGGCTTCTATGAATATAAATCTGTGGCTTTAAAATCATGTTTAATTCCTTTTTCTCTGGTTTGAAGTGAGACCTGTAGTACTAATTTCTAAATTTCAAACAAATAGCAGATTTTTTTTTTCTGTTAATTCATTCTAACTAAGGAGGAAATAGCAATCTGTATTATCAAATTGCCTGTAATTCATACTGCAATTATATTAGTGCTAATGCATTTACCTCGACTAAAAGCTCACACTTACATGTGTTTACCAAAACAGAAAATTCTATCCTACTTTTAACTGGAAAATTTAATTTGTAATAAAGTTTCATGCATCAGCCAGTCAACAAGTAATACAATTACACATGACTTGTGTAACTATTAAAAGACAGTGAATGAGAATTTTTGGACTGAAATACCATGTATTTTATCTGCTTCCAGTAATAGAGTTACTTTGCAAAGGGATTTATGCAGAAAATGAGAACCAAATACGGTCACATGACTGTGTTTTCAGTTATACTGTGTTTTTTGTTATACTGTGAAAAATTGAAATTGGGATTTATTTTTTTCCTATGTTCAGTTACAAGCAAAGATTCAATTAAATTACATCAAATATATTTTTAGTGTGAGTATCAAATATTTGTGTTACTTATCCAGAAAGGAACTTAAAGGGTCTTTTTTGATAAATCTTACTGAGATGTTAGTCCTTGAAATCAAAATTGTATCTGTGAACACCTAATAGAATTTGAAAAACATCTGTATTGAAAAGAGAGATGTGGTTAGCCTGCCAAGCACATGAAATTGCTATACTTGTTTTGGCCCCCTCTTCTGATAGTAAAAAGAATTAATCACCATATCCATGAGGTCAATAATGAAATGTAAGTTTTATAATAAATATTGGGTGATCCTACTATCCACTGGTGAGAAGCCTGTAGCACAGTGAGAGCTGATTACAAGCAGCTGACAGGGAACTGGTAATTCTGTTAACTGTATTACAGCTAATATAATCAACTATGTTAAACATATTTATGTATACCAATGAGTGTTTAAGACTATTTCAATGTCCACTTCCATGGATAAATGTTCTAGCAACATGAGGTCTCATTTACTGGATTTTGCTGGTTAATATCAGGGGTTTTAACATTTAAAAATTTTCTGGCATAAATTTATTAAGACGCCTCTCTGCTAAAGGCACTTGAATCCCATGCTATAGAACTTCATCTATACTGTGCAGTGCTCATTAAAACAGTTAATGTAAGGCTGCACAGTTCAGCACAAAACAGTGCAGATATAATCTCAGATACAGCCTCTAAACAGCAGTGTACAACTGGGAACCATCAGAACCAGAGAAGCTACACTACAACAGAAAGCCTTCTATAAAACATAACTGACAGATTGTAAAGCAGCCTTGGCAGGTACTAAACCTCTCCAAGAAGGCAGGAAACAAAAGAAGACAAAATTTCAGAATGCCAGGCAAGGAATGGGAGATCAAAATGAGTTAATTAATGCTGCTGTGTAAAAGGGACCTCTTTTCATATGAGATCAAAGGTAAGCTTTTCAAAGCCATTTATCTAGCATGCACTGGTAATGAATAGGATATGACATTCAGCTTTTGAATAAGTCTTCCAAACTGTTGGATCTTAATTCAGACAGATTTTTCTGAAATATTCCTAATTATATGACAAGCATTTTGAATTGAATGTAAGATATTTAAAAATATTGGTCTCTTCCAAAACATATGCCTCCCACAGTATGCTTGGCCCATAAGAAAGAAATGATATACCTACTAGTAAACATGCATATGTTTCATTTAATCTAACAATATACAGAAAAGCTGATACTTTCCAAGCTATTTTGAGAATTTAAGTTTTTACTACAAATACCACTAGGCCCTATTTAAAGAGTGAGAAGCTGATTATTATTTTGGCTTATGTGATATTAAACTAGTATGGTTAAATATGACTTGAATAGAAATTTGGCCTTTTGTCTTATTTCTGACATCATAAACCTCTAATTCAGGAAATTCCATAAGCATGTACATACTTTGAGGCATATCAGTAGTCCCACTATTCATGGGCCTAAAATTAAAGACATGTTTAAATTCTATTTTGACTGAGACCTAAATTAAAGCTAATTCCAGTTAAGTGATTGAAGTCGCTCTGAGCTAATAAGAACAGAGACAGACTCTTGTTTAAGCTTCCTGAGCCCTGCTGAACTGAGACTCTGATGTGTCTTGGTATTAGATTCAAAGCTGGCATAGAAAATCTGACTTAGTTTTGCTCCTAGCTTGTAGTTCAAACGAATCATTTTTTAAATACTTCAAAAACATGCAGACTTCTTTTAATCAAATTAAAATATGGCTGTGCCCTATAAAAGGCGCTTTCTGAGAATTATTCCTGTCATCAAACACTAGCATTACAACACTAGTATTGCACTCACTGTTATACAGAGAAATGTGAGTTCTGAAGGGCCAAATTCTATTTGTAATCACATTTAACACGAGGCCTGAAAGAAAGGTAATCTTCTCGGATCCAACAAAATAGCTGGATAAAAGAACATTTGGGTTTTATTTTGTCACAGTGTAATATTTTGTACAACTTGACATTTGTTTCCTGCTGCTGAATTCAGACTTTTCAGGGTTTTCCAACATTGATATTCAAAGTAACTTATAACTGGAGATTATCTCTAAAGAAATACAATATAGGAAGCTATAATTCTATTTAGAGAACTAGGTTTTAATACATGTGAGCAACTGTGGCAGCATAACTATACATCTGCACACACATATCCCCAATTTCAAGGTGAAAAAATAGTAAAAAGTACATGTAAATGAACAAAGTATTGTGCAAAGACCACCCACCCAAATTTCTCAAAACATGGCCTCAGAAGACAAATGAAGGAAAAGGCTTTCAATCTGTCTTTCACAAGTTAAGGGTTCTGTTTCCCCAGCTGAAGACACAGCAGCCAAAAAAAGCAATGCACAGTGTCTTGGTTTAGTTGTTTGTCAGGGAATTCTGTATTTGCCTTACAACAGCTGATAATATTCACAACATCCAAGTATTGTGTTTCAACTCTGGAAAAAAGCAGTAATGAAAATTCACTTGGTCTGAAGGATTAATGCAAGATGTTGACTAGTTTAAACAATACCTCAGAGGTTCTGCAAAACTTTGATGTTTTTCCTCAAGTATCTGTCAGTCTACTCAGCTCCAACCATTCAACAAAGAGAACTTAAATATTTTAATGTCAGACCAGGATGAAAGTTAAAACATCAAACTTCTAACACGCAGAACTTTCCAAAAAGTTTGCTTCAGAAATTTCTCTATGATTTTCTGGGTATTTGAGGAATCTAACAGTTTCATGGTAGATCATGAGTTTTTTAAGTTGACTGACATACCCGATTGTTTCATCACCAAACAAATGTCTGTTTTACAATAAATCTCATAAAAACCAAACCAGGATCAAGATTCCATCACGTTGAGCATTGAACCAATTAGTGAAGGTAATAGCATCTTCTCAATAGGACTTGAAGCCAGTATTAAACAGCTAAGTAAAATACGCACATAAAAATAAACTAGGGGAGGAAGAACGGGGTAGGGGATGAGAAAGTTAGCAGAATGAAATAATAGAAGTTTAAAAAAAGTTACCAAGTCTTCGTTTGTCAGTGTAGAGCCCTCTGTTACCCTGCAACATTTACATTTGCAAATCTTGCAATTTAATGGGCCTTCACTAGCAGAAAGCTTTTTATTTTTTTTTTGAAGTAAAATCAAACATCAACAAAACCCAAACATTTTTACCCTGCAGCATCAGCTTATGTTAAAGTATATTTGATGTTCAGGCTTCAATGCCATAAAAAGGTAAGTTTGCCTCCTCAAACACAATGCAAACCTCTCATTCATTCACTGAGAAAGTAATCTGTATAAGTAACTTAAAATAACATGCAAATCATATATCTCAAAAATACTGTAAGAACAAACAAAAACAAACAAGTAACAAAGCACCCCAAACAAACAAAAAAACTCCTACCATAAAAACGTCATGAAAATGAGCCAAACCATGTTCATTAATAGATTTCATTCAAATGAGTAAAGCAATTCAGCTTTACTCCCATCCACAGCTATCCCCAACTTTATGATGCTTATCCCATTCATACAAGTAGCATCTGGTCCATCAGTGAGATTTAGTGCTTTCTGTTCCTCCGTGCCTTTCATCTTGCTGCTGAAGTCATTGTTCCTTTAACACCAGCAATGCAGTCTGAATGATCACCTGTAACCAATGTAGATGCTACAATAACAACAGGCTTCTGATTTTTGTGAAGTATTTCTATAGAATATTTAAAGTTTAATATTATTTTGCAGTACAGATAGGAAAAAAGCTAAAAGGATCAAGTAGACTTTTTTCCATCTACTTGGGAGAAGCTTTTATTTAAAAAAAAAATAGAAGCGCATGACTGAATAAAAACATACTCCTGATCACATCAACTCCAACTGTAACCACTCCACAAATACTTTGGCCAGTCCTGGACACTGTGTTCATAATGGACACTGTACTCATATGCATTGTCTTGGGGCATCATTGAATCATTTGAAACTGTAAGCAACATCTGCTAGGTTCCAAGGCTTCTTTATACATAAGAATTACCTAAAGTGTGCTTCCAAATTTTTAAAGTCACCATATCAAATATTCAGTCTCAGAAATATAAGTTTAAATATTGGGTTTTTTCCAAATGAATCATGTGAGCGTTTGAAAAACAGGCATCACTAGATGTTCCTCACCTTTCATCCTCTCCCTCTTCACTTCCCTCTCCCTCTACCTTTTCATTTTCTAACTATGATATTAAAAAGAGTAATAGAGGAGTTAATTCACACCTTTCCCAGACAAAGAAGAGAAAAAATATATAAACAGAAGTAAAACTGTCTGCTAAAGGAACAATTAACCAGCCCAGGTTAGTTCTAGAATCTGACTAAAAGCTAAACAGTATAAATCATAAAAAGCAATTACTAAAGTACATGTCAATGTTAGTTATGCAAGGTATCAAATAATATTTTTGTGGAGCATGTGATTTTCTACCACAGTTCTTTACAGTTCAGTAACACACAACGGACCTACTGCAGAAACTAAGCTAAAAACCTTGGTTATTGCAAAAACAGTGCAACTGTGTAAACAGATGACATTAGTGCTCTCCTTCTCAAAATAAAAAAACAAATATACACACATAGAAACATATCTAATGATAGAATACCTTTAGTTATACACGGTGACTGTACCACATATCCTTTTCTCCTGTCTTATCAACTTGGATTGGAAGCTAGATAGCAATGACTGTCTCACAGTCAGCTAAAACACTGTGTTTGACACATTAGAGCCCCAGTCTTATTTATTCAGACTAGATCTAGTAAAACTATCCAAGAAGAGAGAAACCTGGGATGGTGTACACAGCAGTCCCAATATGGCAATTCAGCCTTGTCTGTCTATGATGTGAGATCTATGCCAGGAGAAAAGGAGCACATACTACATCAATCTGACAGTACATCAGAATAATATATAATCACATGAGCATATGCAACAAAAAGTTTAAAATAACCTCTGAATGTACCAAATAACCAAATCAAGGAAAGGCAGTTGAAAAGGCAGGATTGATAGAAAAAAGCAGGTGAAAAATTACAGTGACAAAGCTTTAAATGCTGCCATGGATCTGGAGACTTCTCTGATTAGTGCCAGGAAGTCTAAATATGTTCCCATCCAGAGTCTGCTCAGAGCTGCAAATATTTTAAGCACAACTCCCTGAGGAATAAGACTAGTAAGATAACTGGTAGAATAACAGTGAGAAAAAGAAAAATATATTCTCAAGTTTTAGAAATTGAATTGTCTTTAACATTTGCCATCCTTTTATAATGTTAAGTGTATACTTTGTTCCCTAATCTTACTAAGAATTTCATGAAGAAGCTTGAGACTTAAATGAAGAATGGGTTTCTTTGATCTGTTGACTGTTGTGTAATGCAAAGATAAACAACGAACTATCCAACTGATGCTATTCTTCTGTTAACTTCTGCATGTCTGCCCTCTATGACGTCTGTATACTTTGCACTATAAAATAATAAATTCAAGAAAGGTTACTGAAAACAATAAAAAATAGAGTTGAGTTGATGCTTAGTTCAAATAATGGTATTTCAGGGCTTGCAGTATAGCCACAGGTTACCACAAGCTGAAAGACTTGAGACATAGGAAATGTTTACAGCTAAAACCCATGAACCATGTTCTCCCATATCATGTGAGGTGAAAGGCCTGGCTGTGAAACTCCCAGATCAGGCTAAGCTGAAGGAGTCAATCTGATCATATGAACTCCACCTCCATCAGAAAGCCAATGGTCCTGCTCTCAACCATCTGGGATTTGGAGGGGAAAATGACGGCAGGTGGAAGGGTGCTTTCCTGCTTGATTCTTCCTTTCTTGCTCCTTTTCCCCTCACTTTTTCTTATGTGCATTGCATCATCTGTAACAGTGATATAGAACCAATAAAATGTAGCCACAAGCAAGTACCCCAATCAATGCTGTCATAATTCTTCCTCATCTCAAGCTGGCTGACCAGAACATAGGCTGTGCTTGAGGTCCTCCACTCCTGAATGTCTGAATCAGCACCTCAGGCAGAAGTTGCATTTTCTGGCTTGTTTCTCTTTCCTGGCCCCTTCTTTGAACATTTGTCTTCTTTTGTCCTCCAGGAAACAGGATAAGAGTAAGTATCAACAGAAAATCTAGGAAGTCCAAACCAGCTGAACTATCTTCTCTTTTTATCCCAGAAGAACTATTACTTGTTTTAATATAACCTAAAAGACAGCCAAAGAAGGGAATTTCCCTATAAAAACTCCCTGCAGCTAAAAGGGAGAGAGATAATATTTTACTGTAAGTTTTATTCAATATTTCAATCAATTTAACCATTTTCTCTTTTCCTGAGTCTGTAATCGAAGGATAGATTTGGAATGCCGCTTATTACAATGGGAGTTTGCCAGCAATAACTTGAAACAAAACCCCAGACTATGCTTCAGTGTTTACGTTGTAACTGTGAACATGGGTTATATTAACATCTTATCTTTTGCTGGGCCCCATATACTCTACCTTCAGCACAGCACCTCCTTTTGCTAAGTAAATGTAAAACCAGTTTGTGCTTTCTATAGTTTAATATCACCATATAGAACACATTCCCAACTGCTTATAGCTTTGCTAAGTTTTAACCATTTGCACATTTGAAGCATTCTCTGCTGTGTAACCTCAGAGACTGCTGGGGAAAGTGTCAGCTAAGGCTCTTCAGTCACTTCCAAGAAAGTGTTTTCCAAGAATTTTGATTAAAAAACAGTGAGACGAGGAGTGAGGCAAGATGTGATACTGAGACTGACTGGGCAAGAGCTGTTGGAGCACAGATCCTGTGCGAAGAAGAGTAAGCAATTGCATTAATTGTCATAATGCACACTCATAAAGAGACTGAATTAAGGTGGCACAGGGAACTTGTAATTCTCAGACTTCAAAATTTATAAATGCTTGACTTGCAATGTTAATATTGTTATTTTAATGCAGTGTTTTGGTATATATTATTTCCTAAGACACGGTGTAACAGAAAGAAATAAAACACTTCTTTCATTGTGAAAATGAACATTTAGGAGGTTGGGAATCTCTAGGCAGAGCTCACTTTTTTCTGAAAGTGCCATGACCCCATACTGGTTCACTGTATTAACACACACCTGGTTAACAAGTTACTGAGGAGTATAGAGGCACTTACAAGCAATAACAGCAAGTCAATATTTCTGATCTACTCTTTCCAGAATAAGGGATCGCTCTTGGATCCATCTTTAAATAAAAAAAGATGCGGGTTTAGTTTTTGCATGTCTAGCAAAAATCTTGTGAAAACAATTTGTAAAAGATGTCCTTACTTAAGTAAACTTTTGCCAGATCTAGGCAATTTGGCATGCCTTTTATTTATAAAATAGAACCTTGAAAAGCTTCCCCTGTTTTTGTAATTACATGGTGAAATAAAAAGAGGATTTCTTTTTCCAGTGTTGCCTCTCTCATTTGTTTCATAATCTACTACACTATAGAGAACTAAAAGGGCACAATATTTTTGTGTCTAAAACCAAATGAGAACCCAGTCCCCATGAGACTTTGAGTTTCTTCAATTTCCAGACATAACAGGGGGTTTAGCACCTCAAAAGAATAAAGAATAAGGTCATGGCATTTCCAGGAAAAAAAATAATTCAATGTCTTTATTCCCATGCTCCTAATGTCCATTTTCACTATGAATAGTGTTGTCTTTCTGTACCAATATGCTTTGTTATTAAAGACAGAGAGATGCAAGCTATTCTCTAATAAAGAATATTAAATCCCTAAGGAAATGGTATTCAAAATGTAAGCTGACAGTTTAAGGCAAAGGGAAAAAACTAGGGCAGTATTTTACAATAGTGCAAATGCATTTTCCATTCAAACATGTCAGATCCATTGACTTATATGGGCATTAATTTTTACAGCTCTGAGATCTTTTGTTGAAGAGCAGAACTAAAACCAGCAAGTCCTTAACTGATAAATACCTGATTACTTTGACCAGTTTATTCTTACTATACCAAATATTTTGAGGGTGCTGAAGAACACTGGATTTATTTCTGTATAAACACCTTGGACTAGACATCTGCAATATTTGCAAAAATACAGGCCCAGTGTTGCTATGCTGATCTTCTTTTTCTGTCAGGAAAGAAATTATGAAGAAGGTCTGATGTAGGTATTTTCCCTCTTCATTAACTTTGTTCATCTGTTTATTGACAGAATGCGGAAGTCCCTGTTCGCACGTTTAAAGTGCAGGCCCTATCTGTCTCAAATATGTAATTCTTTATTACTCTTTGTGCTGCTCTTTCCTCTTCTCTCTTCTCTCAGCTAGGATTGAAGAAATCAGAGAAATGCACCCTTGCCAGCCATCAAAGAAATGACTCCACCAAACTGGCCACATAGAAGGCTTTACCTCACAAGCCAGCAAGAAACAGTATAAAGCTCTCAGGATAGCCAAGTTCAGGACCTCCTCCAGACTTCCCATGGAAGCTATGAGCTAAAGCAGTATTGGCCAGTTGAACATAGGGTCATGAAAGACCAGTGAGCCAGATGCAATAAACAGCTGCCAGTAACATAAGAAATTGTGAAATTAGTAAGAAGGAAATCAGAAAGAAGTACAGCTTCTGTGGTTTCCAGTGGTCATAGTTCAAAGTGCTACCGAGAGAAGGAAGTGCTTGTTGTTTCCTTACCTTCTAAAGACCTTGAAGCCTCATAATTATACCACCTCTTTCCACAAAAGCCACCTGAATTGATAAAGTTTGCCAATATAGTGGTTGAAGTAGAAGTATCCTAAGCTTCAATCTTTTCCCAAAGCATCTTGGTTTTCAGACCACTAGGATCCTTGCTAGACAGCTAGGAAGACTGTACTGCCAGCTGCTCATGGAAGTCATACTGCTGCTGCAAGTAATACAACATACCATTTCACAATATACATGCACAGGAAATCTAAATGCCACCATAGCTGTAACTTTGCTACACTGAATGTTTTTGGTTATTCCACAATTACAGTGGCACAACTCTTATCTTAAAACTACTTTGACAAGAATGCCTAGGAAGTGAGGGTGGTATTGCAATACAGACCTTTTATAGCCTTTAGTGTGCAGACTGTCTCAAAGACAGATCCTCTTATTTTCCTGATCCATTGGAGGCTAAAAGAAAAATTATGTAGCTCACTCTCAAGTATGTACAGTCATTTGAGATGCCCAATTTATCCCACCTGGCCTCCAGCTTCAGCTGGAAAAGGCAATGTCTCTCCTATGGGTCCCATATGATATCAGCCAGTGCCATTTGAATGTCTGAGACACTACAAGGAATCTCAGACGTTATATGTGTAACTGAATCAATCCTGAATTGACTCTTAAAAGCATGAACATTGAAATGTTTGTTATAAATGAGATTTCTTTTTTCAGCCACTTCATTTTGGCCTTACTCCTGTATTCTACTCTCGCATTAGTCCTGTCTTTTCTTCAAATGGCTTCTTCCTTATCTCCAGGTTCTGTCTTCCAGTAACTGGCTACTAGTTTAAATTAACATGAACTACTGACTCAAATCATGCAATCGACATGGGTGTCTCTCTTTAGGTACCGCTGAAATGCTGAACTAGGCTGTGAAGGCCTGTAGGAGAGCTACATGCCCATGCTTCCCCACAGAGTGCAGTGCATACATACAAGAACCCAAATGCTGTGTCCAGTCTGTCTGGTGGAGGATATAGCTCAAGAGCAGGCTAAAGTACAGGTCATATTGGGTGCACAGGACAGGGCTAACAGATACTGACCCGAGGCCAGCCAGACCTCTGTTGTCCTGATTATCAGTCCTTTCTGCAATTGATAATGCTGTGGAAAGGGCCAACAACTCAGATTTCTTGCCCAACACCACTACAATAACTTTTTGTTCAGAAGATGGGTTTTGGTTTTGTGATTTTTTCTTTCAAAAGTAAAAATCTTTTCATTCTTTAATTTTAAAAAAATTAAAGCATTCTTACTAAATCTGTGAAGAATTTCATAATGATATGTATATTTTAAGTCTGACTGACTTTCAGAAATACAGTGCACCAATTTGGCTAGTTATCATTATTTTATACTGTTAACATTAATAAGTCATCCAGAAGACTGACAGAAAGTAGTAGTTCGAATATGCAGCAAACTAAATGGGAAAAGTATCTTCAGTTGATGAAGGAAAGGAAGTTCTCTTAAAAGATGTTTTAAATGCAGTATCTTAGAGCTTTTTGAATTAGCATGTGTTTAGATTTGATTACTGAGGACTGCATTTAAGAGGTGGTTTCAAGGCACTTGGCTACAAAGTTTTTCCAGATGTTGTCAGTTACACAGACAGTGCACTTATAAAGCCTTTTCGTATTTTCCATTTCAGTGTGTGCTAAACTGCTGTTCTGTTTTATCCTCTTATTTTGATGTCAAAAGGGCTCAATGGCAACAAACAGAGACAATGGAAATGAAAGCAAATTATGAAGACAACCACACATTCAAAAGGGTCTTTAAATTTTTAAGAGAAATTTCATCTATTAAGTCGACAAGTCATAAAACTTACGGGACAAGGTCTTCAAAAGATGTGCATAGGTATGACGTCCTTGCAGCTATACCAGTTTAGAACATCTGATAATTAATCCTCTCTTTGTGTTTGCAAAGGATGATCAATCTTAAACAGGTGAGATTTAGGTTAGATATAAGAAATTTTTACTGCGAGAGTAGTGAGGCACAGGAACAGGCTGCCCAAGGAATTTGTGAATGCTTCATCCTTTGCAGTGTTCAAGGCCAGGTTGGATGGGGCTTTGAGCAATCTGGTCTAATGGAAGGTGTCCCTGCCTATGGCAGGGGGTTTGGAACCAGGTAAGCTTAACTTTTCTTCCAACACTAACCATTCTATGGTTCTGTGATTCTATTATATAAATATCCATCTTCACTGTCCTGGATATATGGAGATTTTTCAATGAACCTATTGGTTTCAACATGCAGAAAGAATGCAGGCTGTCAGTGAGCAGTTATGGAGACAGTGTAAATTCACATACAACCTCTGAAGTCACACAAAATTATTCAGAAGATTGAATCCAATATATCTCATTTAAATGTCACAAATCCTCTGTGAGTGCAACTGATTGTTTCTACAAAATCATGACTGAATACTCAATGGCTTTATTTGGAAATGTGCCCCCATGAAGGCTAAACTAATAAAGAGAAATTAATTCCAATCACAGCTAGATGTAGAGAGAGGGAAACATGATATATACCTCCTGTAAAAAAAAAAAAAAAGCTCCAAATTTCCGTGACTCAGGGAATCATTACTCTTTTTTAGCAGCTAATAGTTTCCAGTCAATACTTTTCTCCCATAAAAATTATTATAAGACCTTTTTTTTATTAAAAAAGTCTAAAATTTGCAATTTAATGTTTTCATAAATGTTCATGGCACAGAATGCTAAAAGCCAGGAAGCATTTCAATAATACAGCATCCTCAGACACAAGGAATGTGTAGGACTGTGACCTTTATCAGACCCTCCTGTGAGTAAACTATGTCTGCTAGGCATTATGTGAAAATTTTAGGCAACACAGGCACTACATTGCATCATTTGCATGGTTTACACCCTTTTTTTTTCTCTGGTGTGTTAGGGTTCAAACAGTAAAATCCAGTTATGGACTTTCCATGTCTTGGAGAGTTGATTTTCTGGGTTTCATCCTTTCTGAAGAGACTGGGTAAAGTAACTGTAAAAGGTACTCTGGTTTTAGTTTCAGAATGATTCAGTTTGAACTCAGAACCCAAAGGTTTGGCTCAAATGAATACTTAACTTCATATATTCTGCCCAGCTTTAATCAGCTTTACCAATGAAACAAATTACATGGCTATCTTTGGCATTTGACATCCACTGAAAATCTTTGTTGCTCTGCACCTCTAAGTAAGCATTTTTCTACTTACGTCTAAAGATATAAAAGTAGGCCAATAGTCCATAAAAAGTTTGGTGCTTGAACATTGTTCTTGAACTTGTTGATTGTTCTAGAAATAATAAACCTAAAAATAGTATAGACAATTAAATACCCACTGATTGTAGCATAGTTTTACCTCTCTGCCCAAGAAGGTTTGTAAAGCAGTCTATTTACAGTTGACACATAAATCAACATGCCTCATATTCACTTTTCCCATATTCCCAGAGGAAATATCAGGTTTAGCTTTTTTTGTCATGACTAGCAGAAACTCACAAGTGGATCAACAGGAAAGATCAGCAAAGAGAAGCTACTGACCACAAATATGGTTTTGCCTAAAGGGGCTAATGAGCCATAGCAGCTGGGAAGAGTGAAAAATAAATGTAATGTAGAGAAAACTGAGAGAATGTGATCACGCAATAGCAAGAAGTAAATGTACCGTGTAAAGAAGCCTAGAGCAAAATAACAGAGTTGGAATAAACTGCAGAGTAAGATATAGTTTCACAGCAAAAGCAATTCTTTTTTGGAGGTCATTTTGAGGTTTCTTTATGTGGTTCATTCTCCTCCTTATTATTCTGCACTTCTCTGGGGCATGAACCTGCTAAGTGTTATGTCAACTTAGCTCTGGGAGTTAATGGTGTCCAATACTTGGTTTCAAAATGCTCTCCACCTGACAGAGTCACATCTGTAGCAGGCAAACCTGTACAGCGTTTTCAACTCTGCTCTGCTGAACTATCAAACTATGTTCTTGCATATTTGTATCACTTTGTGGAATCTGAATTTGTGATGATTATTCAAATCTTCTGCCAGAACTCCCAGCAGCTCTTAGTTTCCTTCAACAAAGAATCCTTGCAGCACTGCCAATACAAAGCGTTCACAAATGTGTACCTAAATATTTTTCAAAGCCCACATAAACTCTTCATGAAGAGCAGAACTCATTGTATTCTGCTGCTTTTGATGCTTCCCACCTATATTTTTCTGACATTGGAATCATAAAGAAATAGATCTGGAAGAGAACTCAAGAAGTCATCCAGTCTATACCTTGATCTCCTCTCTTTTTTCCATGTACAACTCAGTAAATTATAGCAAAATCATCCCCTCACTATACACATGAGAAGAATCTGTTCTGTAAAGATCACAAGCCCTGCAATGGCTAGGCTTTGGAAAATGGCAGGCAGGGAATCTGCCCATACTCTAGGATTTGAGACAGTCTCAGAGGAGGGGTAGATATTCACATTTGGCCCCTAGCAAGAACATGCTGGCAGAGGGCTCCAACATCATGTGAAAAACTTAGTTTGCCTGTGAAGATTCAGCCCATACAGAAGTGAGATGGACACTCTGTGCAGTAATACTGAGAACTCATACAGCTGAAAGCAAAGTAGCCTTAACATCAGCAAATGTGTAGTTCTTAAAAATATCCCATAGAGAAAATTATTTACAGGAATCTAGAAAAGCACCTCATGACTTTTTTCTGTTCTACCAATTCCATCTCTTGGGTTTCTCCCCAAGAGGGATTTCTCCTGACATTCTGCAGTCAAAGGTTTTGAGTGCTGTCTAAAATGCTTACTGCTCTTAGGCACAAAATATTCTTTAAAAACCCTCTTCAAATACATACTTCTTCCTCTCAAAACAGAATCCCTCTAAAGTCTTGTAACTGTCTCATTACTACTTCCCAGGTCTTTACAGTCAAATTCTTTAATCATTTTAGGCATTAATGAAAATATTCTAAAACACACTTCTAACCATTCTAAACCATGATGTTGCTAGACTTTTCCTTCATCATTCTTTCATCAGTCTTGCTGCAGTTACTCTCAGTTCTTTTTGTACTTGGCCTTTATTTGCACTAAAATCAAACACTTACAGTTATTCTCACATCTGCAACATCAGTGAGCACTGAATAAAATATAGATGCTAAATTCTGAAATTAACTTTTTTTTTAGAAATAATAACACTTTGAGGTTGGGATTTGGTTTGGTTTGGTTTGGTTTTTTGCCTTCTCCTATATAATTCCTCTGTAAACACAGTATGGTAGCCAGTCAAAGTAGCTTTCAAATTTAATAATGGCGTATCTTCTTTTGTGACCTATGTTTTCCTTATTGGTAACACTTCTACCAACTCTTAAATTTCAAAAACTGTGAAAATGGCAAACAGATCTCAAGGACAATACACTCTCTTTCATCCTCCTAAGAGACCAGGACGGGAATCCCTTTGCTTACCTAAGGAATATTGAGCTTCGTTCATTGCAGAATGAATTGGAAAATAATTTCTATTGTTAACTAATTTAATGAGATAAATGGAACTTTATTACCTAACTCAAGCTAGGCTTAACAACTTGGCTATAAATTGTGAGCATGACAGTGTAGCTGGCATACTTACACTCCATGACTTCACTATAAATCATTGGAAGGTCATAGTAAATTAAATTACACTTCTGCAAAATTTAACCTCTCTTTAGAGTCTATCAAAATGTCCTTATTTACTCCTTATTCAGAAAGAAACATCACCACTGTGATAACTGTAGTGTACTGGCTGTCATTAATGAGAAGTACGTTTGGCGCAAGCAAGCGATGATTTTTACCTTGAAGAAGTCACAACAGATCTGTTGAAGATCAGAGACGTAGTGTGTAAGCACCACTTCCTCAGTTGATGGAGACAAAAACTTGCTGACCCGAAGTTCCAGATCTGGGAGAACAGCAAATGTTTTTTCTTGAAGATATACACTCAGCTGATCGGGCATCTCCTGAACTGTCAGTCTCAGGGGCTTTCAAGCTATAACCTGTGTTAAAAAGACAAAATTCTGTGTCCCTTGTTAGGAAGTATTTAGATGATGAGTATTTTTAAGGAAAGAAAAGATAACAGCTTATGAACCATATGAGTTGTCACGTATGAGGCTTAATCCAGAATTCATTGTATTCTATGTCTTTTATATGTCTTTTAGCTCTTCAAAATGTGGCCCCTTAATTGCCAAAACACTTTCTCAGCAAGAATACATAAAACATTTATATCCTTCCTCCTGAAGTAAGACAGGAACAAAGTCCTTTGTAAATATGAAAAAGAAGGCACAAGGAAAAATATGGTGTATGAGGAAAAGAAATAGCCTTTGGAATTTCCAAGTACTTTATTCATCATTTATTACAAGTTTGCACCATATCCTCTCCCATGATTCAATCCTGGAATTGTATCAAGATTATTTCAAATGCATTCCTCAAACACAGGCATAAATACAGACCATAACAGTGACTAGACTCAGGACTCAAACAAAATTTAATTTGGCTGTTTCCCAAGTTAGTCAGACAAAGATATTTCAAAAGACATTAATACACAGAGCCACTGTGGCATATACAGCAGCAAATAATTACAATACCACATGGATTTCCCTTTGATTCTTCCACTTTTGTGGGTGCATTTGCAACTAGTACTCAAATGTCCTTTCAAACACACTCAGTAGCCTGTGAAGAAAACAGAGCAAAACTGCAGACAAGTATACAAATTTTCACATTCTGGATTTTGAGACAGAAAAGTTTCTGGAGTCTGTTTCCATGTCAGTAATATTTACAAGATGGTTTGGGTTTATGGTGCCTGAATGATGGTTAGTGAAAACTCTGTTGGAATTACAGTTATGAACACTCCTAAATAACAGGAAAGTTTACAAATATTAGAATAAGGAGGTTGTGAGGTGAGGCAAAGAAATACATCTCTTCCCCAGTCAGACTGCTGACCCCAAATTACCCTAATAAGAATTGCATTGAACCAGATTATTCCAGAGGGTTCACATCCTTAGAGTCTCTGACTCTTCTACTTTTCATCTACAATAAATCACAGGGTGGTGTCTTACTAGCTAAAGAGACAGAAATGCAGTTAATAGTTTCCAAACAGATGGAAAATTTACTGGCATTCATGGGTCACAAAATACAAGCACAGAAAGTAAAATAATGATTATGATTTTGAACAGTACTGTCACATCACTGACAAATGAGACTCCATACAAACTCATTTGGTTATATCAACAGAAATACCTTCTTTAGTAAAAGCAGACTATATACAACCTTCACTTTGACTTATATTTGGAGAATTAATTTGGTTTTCCTTATTTCAAATCCAGTTTTCAAAAGCTCTGTTTCTGGAAGTTCAGAATTCAGGTAGTTTGCGCTAGTCCCCTTATTCCTAGGGCCTGGAAAGTTGCCCCAGCAAACTGTTTTCTACCAACATAAATTCAAGCCTAGAAATACCACCAGAAAATAAGCTCTGCATGTGTCATCAGGATTCTTGGTGGCTCTTGGCTGTGCACCAATGTGTAAGTTTTATCTACAGCTTCTTAGTTTTGTCTCAAAAACATTGGTATAAAAGCAACACATCAGTAAATAAATGGGAGTCCCACTTTTTAAGTCCACCACAAAGTTTTTGCATAATAAATTCTATAACTCTAAGAATGGCTGTTTTCACAAATATTTTTCTTCTTTAACCACACATATGGTATGTGTCTTTGCATTTCATAATGCTGATTTCACTGTTCCATAATTGAGTACAGTTCTGTCTCCACCATTATGCCAGAAAGGCAACAACAGTAACAAAAACATACAAAAATCACTTTGTATAAGAATTTGATTGCAAGCTGTTTCCCTTGGAAGTAGATACAACTTTGGAATTTTTCCAGTTTTCTGTAAAAATTTAAAAATTAACCTACTAGAAAACTTAAATGAAATGTATGCAAAAAGAATGCCTTCGATACATGAAGGCAGAATAACTGAGGATAAATACTGTACATAAAGTTGTCAATTATGAGAATATCGCACTTCCAAGAGTTTATCATCAGAATGAAGTTTAGCTGAAAGTTTTCCAGTACTTTAAATGTGAGCTCCAGGTTCTTTGTTAATTTTAAACTTATTGCTGGAATTTGTAGCTCTTTGTTGTTGTTTGTTTTTTTTTTATTTAAAGACAATTGATTCCCATTCTTCTTTTTCTAAATGAAATTTATTTGTGTTCCTGTTCCTTTATTTTAAATTCATTCATGTAGCTCTTGCAGAAAATTGTCTTTCCAGTGCAACTTCAGTAATGGGTATCCCTAAACTTGTAAGGCAAATGACCTCAGGGCACAAGCCCAAGCATAAATACGCAGTTGTCCATACTGTATAGCTGTTAGAATTAAGTTCATCCCATTAACACAGTTTTGGCTCATGCCAGAAGGAACAGTAGTCTCCCAATCAAGGCTCTAGTATGATTTGTGGAATAGTATGAGCCAAAGACCAGTTCCAGTGGGAAGCAGGGATAAAGCCACCTTGCTCTGTGGAGGAAAAGTACATGCTTGTCTGATGACAGCCTTGTCCTGCCTCTTGTGCTCAGAGGCAGAGAATGGTTCTTTCCCCATTTTATTTACTGGAATAAAGGCAGCCAGTGAAACATCTGAGTGTAGTCATACCTGCTGCAGGAGGCACCGGGACCTGACTTGTCTTCTGGGAAGTTTATGCAGGCTGAAATGGAACCTGCAGTCTCTGAAAAGACAAATCTCCCTGGAAAAACCCTAAATGCCACCAGCAAGAAGGCAGCTTAGGAGGCCTCAGCCAACACTAGACATGTCAGACCCACATACCACTTATATTTGTTTTCTCCTGTGAAACATGATGCCCATGGCCAGCTATTGCTTTGATCCAATGCTGAATTGCTTTTGTCCATATGCTGAAGAGTGCAAGATCCCAGCAGTGACACACCACCAGGAGTACAGGACCTCACACTGCTGTGCTTGTCCTGTTCAGATCCCGCCAGAGACAGCTCAGCCCATAGGAGGGAGCTCTCAGTTTGGAAGGGCTCTAGAGTTTCACATAATGCGTAAATCATGAAAATTATAAAGACAGGCTGAGAAAGTTGGGGCTGTTCAGCCTGGAGAAGAGAAGGCTGCGTGGAGACCTTATAGCAGCCTTCCAGTATCTGAAGGGGGCCTATATGGATGTTGGGGGGGGGCTCTTCATTGGGAACTCTAGTGGTAGGACAAGGGGTAATGGCTTTAAACTTAAACAGGGGAAGTTTAGATTAGATATAGGGAAGAAGTTCTTCACAGTGAGGGTGGTGAGGCACTGGAACAGGTTGCCCAAGGAAGTTGTGAATGCTCCAGCCCTGGCAGTGTTCAAGGCCAGGCTGGGCAGAGCCTTGGGAGATATGGTGTAGTGTGTGGTGTCCCTGCTCACGGCAGGGGGCTTGGAACTAGATGATCTTGAGGTCCTTTCCAACCCTAACTGTTCTGTGTGTAACAAAATGCCTGAAAAGGGTCACTTCAGGAACAAGTCAGAGCCTGTGTTAAAAAGATGTTCACACAGCCTGAAAAGCTATGTGTGCTTCCCTTAATATTAGTCCTTAACCTTCTTCCAGGCCCTCTGAACTGAAACCATGAGCTTTTACACCAATCTCCATGCATTACACAACAATTTCCAAAAGCCCTAGCAATGCCTCCAGGCTGCTGGGGAAATGTGAGTGCTCATCTGGGACAAAACTAAAGGCTTTGTTTTACAAAGGAGGGGGGCAGAGAGCAGGATGGGAATGGAGCTCCCACTAGAAGTCAATGGGAGTTGAGACTTGAAGTAATTCTGAACCCTTTGAAATTCCCAATTGAGTTCAGTACCCAAAACCACTTAATAAATCACACCAGCAAGGGAAAGGGAAAAAAGGGAAAACCTATCCCACATTAAACTGTAATTTCTACTAATTTCTGTGCAGGAAAATTTACTGGTACTCATTTCTCCTGTGAGAAGAAAAATCCCTCTATTAAAACAAAAAGAAATCACACCTTATTTTGGCATTTACAGCTTAAAAAAATTGGTACTTCAGTTTCCACATTGTAGTTACAAACAGCACCTCTGCTCCCAAAAACAAAGCAGGCAATCGGATTCTCACCAAATGCATTAGGATTAAAAGAACAAAAGCAACATGGGGGAGAACAGCTAATTCATCTGAGGGTTATAGTTAACATTCATTTCCCAGTAGGGAGATAAAAATAAAAGCTAAACCAGTCTTTCAAGCTATCTTGACTCATTTTGTATCATTTTCAAACACCAAGTCCTGAGAAGCTACAACCAATCCTTACACTACCTTTTGTAGCTGACACTTTGTCAGTCTTAAAAGACTGATAAAACAACCTCTGCTGCAGAAAACTCTATCTAGATTTACAGATGAACTCCTTGTATTGCCAGGATCATAAGAAACTGGACAGTCCCCATAAAACTACTTGTTCCCTGAACAGCTGGCCCAGGCAACTAGAAAGACATTTAATAGTGGGATAAGTTTTGATATTTCTTCTGCTTGTGGGACTGTTCATACAACAGAGTCATGATATGACAGGACATTTGGGGGCAATCCTGATGATAGAGTAGATAAAAGCCAGTGTCTTCTTTTGCTCCTCTTAGCTTACCAAGCAGACCGCTGCTGAATTTTCCTTTTCTATCCTATGGAGATACGTTACAACATTACACTCAGATGCTGATCTTCTAATACTAAGCTTTTTCTCTGGCCTTTTACCCAGCCATGATCAAACTTCTTTTCCTCTTCCCTCACCCTTCTTTTTTGAGAGGCTTTCCTGTCTGACTCTAACAGCTGTTTGTCCTTTACAGGCTCTGTCTTCCCACACCTCACAGCTGCACTAATAGACTTTTCCAGCTATCTGCCCAGCCTCTGAGTCTTTCTTTTGGCTCTCCAGCAAACCCAGAATATCCACCTGCATCTCCGGGTTATCCCCAACACTCAGAGTGGGATCTTGCTTTAATTTTACTGGCAACATTTCTTAATAGCAACATTTTTTTTTATTTTTTTTTTTTCCCTTAACCTCACTGGAACAAAGGAAAAAGCTAAGGCAACTATTAAGAGGAAACAAGGATGTTTTACTACCAAGCACATGATGAATAGAAGTCATAGAATCACAGAAATTAAAGCTGGAAAAGACTCACCAGCTATTTGGTCATCTTGTCTGTCCTTGCCAGTGCAGAGCTGTTTTCCACAGTACTTTTAAGGGCAATAGAGAGTGTAGAATTAATAATTATCTGACCTTTTGCTATGGTTCACAATGACGTTACTGTATCGCTTTCCAGCCTATTTTTCTGTGTTCAGCTTTGTATATATACACCAAACTAGCTTCCCATTTCACTGCCTCCCTCTGTACCAACACTGATCTGTATCACCTTAGAGTGTGAAATTTTTTCCTCCGATCTGGAATTGATCTGTCTACTAAAAGAGATACAAAGTCCTCAAATTCTATAATCTGAGCCGTTTATAAGAAACAGGAGCAATGGTGCTATATTAACGGAGACTTCCTTCTTATTCTGTTGCTGAACTGTTCCTCCACCTTCCAGTGTCAGAGAACAACCATGGCTAGAAGGGACCGCTGCACATCATCTGATCTAAACTCCCACCCAAAGCAGGGCCAGGTATAAACAGCATCAAGTAGTTTGGGTATCTGTCCAGTTGAGCTCCAAGGATAAGGATAGAGAGTCAACAAGCTGCTTTGGCAACCTGTTTGTTCTATCTATCACCCCACCACCCTTACTGGGGAAAATTATTTCTTTCTATCTGATTGCAATTTCCCAACTAGAAGCAGCAAGAACAGGGCTGCTCCCCAGGGAAAGGCAAACTGTAGAGTGGGCAGAACACAACTGGCCAATTGACAGTTTCAGACAAGTTTTCAGGCAAGAAACTTGTCAATTGACAAGTTTCAGATGTTTTCCAGGGTCCATCTGGGATCAACAGAACACAAGACAGGAGACAAAACTACCTCCAGTGTAGGTCTGGAGTCCATCCTTGAGAACCAGCTAATAAGCTGGAACAACAGGAGTCAGTTACTGTACCCCAAACCTGATCTTAAACAAAGCCTGCAGGCAGGTTGTTTGGGTGGACATGTCAGTAAATCTGGTCAGGGCCTTTAAAGCATATTAGTGCATCCACACTGCTGTCATTTCTCTTGGTGCTAGGTATGTCCACTGATTCTCTTCCATTCACTGTGAATCTCTGAGCAGAGTCTACCTTCATCTTCTCCATAAGCAATTACTTATTGAGTAGGCAAGGGCACTGAGCAGTCTTCTTGTCTCAGGCAAAACACAGCACCTTCAGCATTTCATATAGCATGTGCTCCAGACCTCAGCCATTCTGGTGTGGCCCTCTACTGGGCTTTCTTCTGTATGTCAATATCTTTCTTGTCTGTTCCGTCCCAAACTAAATAATGTGCTCCAGATGTGGTCTCACAAGTGACAAATGGAGGAGAAGAATTCCTCAACCTGCTGGCATTCCTCCTGCTAATACAGTCCAGTTGTTGGCAGATAGCAGAGGACCTGTGGGGATGCTAGGATATCAAAATGTGTTGCTGTCAAGGTGGGATATAATAAAAACCTGAAGCCCATCTTCTTTCTTTAAAGGACAGATAAACTCCATATTCCTGTGTAGCTCTGAGTGCAAAGTAGCTTTACACTGTGTTTTCCCAGATTAACTGAAATGTTACAATGGCATTTATTATACTATGATTTTCCCATTCATAAATGTATCATGTTCAATGTAATGATCATAAAGGCAGAAATCACAGAAATAAAACCAGTCATGACATTTCTTGATGTAGTGTAACCAAATGCATTTTTGACACAGAGAAAAAATGTCACTGCAGACAATCACTATGGCACGTTACAGTCATATTCACCTACGTCTCAGGAATGCACAAGAGCAACTTCAGCTTCATTGTTACACTCAATGTCTTTATTCATCTCCAAGGAATCTCAGAGAACTACTTGGATACTAAAAAATCACAATGCAATAAATCAGAATTAAAACCAAAAAGAGATATATGACAAATTGATATAAACATGAATTAAAAGTCACAGAAGTACAATTATATTGGAAGGTAGAAAGGCCTACATAAGATTCAGGGAAGTTTCAGTTTGGAGACTATTGATATAGGAGAAGTATAAAGTCTGAAAAATGGCTTTTATAAACTTTGAGGTTTTAACTCAAAACCAATGAGAATCTACACTGAGATCATTGCAAGAGCTGTCACCCCAGTAAGCTACATGAACATCACAAAACTTTTGAAGCTTAGTATTGTATGCTAGATCTGGTAAAAGTTGCCTTTATGAAATTATTTTTGAAAAACAGTTTCTGCCAGCAGAAATAGATGTATTTGATAACACACACACAAAAAAAACCCCAAATAAACAAACAAAAAAGCAAACAAACAAACAACCTTTTACAAATCTAAAGGATTTAACAGGCAAATACGTCTTGAGACCTTGAGGCTTTCAGGCACCTGGCATTTTTACTCAAAACTTGCTGAGACATTATCTTTAGTGACAGTTTTGTTTGTGTACAAATTGAACAGAAATTCAACCTGGACCTCAAAACTGAGCTCTGCTGTTTTACTTTTTGCCAATCATTTGGATGCATGACATTTTTACACTGCTTTTGCCAGCAGTGGGAATTCTGTTTCATGCTCAAGCAGTGAAGAACTCTTCCTATCCCTGTTAGGTATGGTGGGCCTCAAAATTTTGACAAGTAAATCAAAAATTCTTATTTTAGCAGTCAAGGAGGTCAAAAATTTTCATTGATTTGTCCGGGAGCGTTTTATTATAGCTATTTGTAATGTTCCTACGAAAGGTGCTTTATATGTATTTTTGCCTTGCCAAGACTTTTGTTTGCTTTTTACATAGTTCATTAAAAAAAGCCTTCTAGCAGAGATTTTTATGATCTACATTTATCTGGTGAAAAACGGCTGAGCAAATCGTTCATTAATGATATTCAATCAAAACACACACTTTAAAGAAAATGAACCGTGCTGTTGCCAGACCTAAATTCATTTCTGCTTCCAAACCATAGCCTTAAAATTTTTAAATATGTCATTTGTTTGGTAATTTTTTCCACATTTACTACCTTCCATGTCAAAAAATGTTGCCCCATGCACATTCTTTCTGTCCTGCTTCTAGTTGCTCAAATGCACCCTGTAGTATAACATCTTTTCATAGCTACTGAGTTAAGTAGATCCATTTTATACAGTTTTGTAAAAATAGCAAGTCCTCCCAGACAGGGTCTTCAGATGGTTCTAATCAGCATCAGTCCAGAGAGTTCAAGAAACTGTACTAACATAGACCAGCTGAGGATCTGGCCTCCCGTCATGCTAGAAGAGAACGAAAGCCATTTTTCTTTGGTCTTTCTTTGGCTTTTTAATATGTGAAAAAAAGGATGATATTCACTCTGTGTGAAATTCATTCCCCCTCAAAATCAGCTCATGCCAGCCTGTGAACCAATGGAGTATATCTTGAGAAATGCACATACTTGTAGGCGAAGCTTGCTATTCTTTATCCTACTAAATCCCTTCACAAGTGTAGAAAGCTGATAACAAAAGAAAAAGCCAAAATTCTTGTGAGTTTTGATGGAGGGTTACAGAAACATCGCTGATTCCACTGACCTTTCCAAATTCGTTGTCTAGCCCCATGCAACTCAATACTACTTCCCCATGCAGTAGACTGGAGGAAGGTCCCTCTTGCCAACCGAATGTAAAGCCATGGCAGCGTACATCAGAAGGTTGTGTTTTGGGCAGGCAGATGCAAGCTTTGTCCTTGCTTGGAGCAGATCATCCATGCCGCGATAGCTGGATTATGCCCATGACCTAATCCTACTGTGAGGTGCATTACAATTCCCCACTGTGAATTCAGCATTACATTAATGGGAGTCACATTTTCTGGATCAGAGCGAGTTCATATCCCACCACTTTGTAGTAAAAAGTAAAACTGCATTTGTCTGCAACATATAAAGACATATATACAGTTATCCATGATACTACTGTGCTTTTACGGAACAGGGATGCAAGGTCCCAGCCTGATCAAACATTCAAGCCCTAGACTAATTTTCAGAATATAAGCAGTCAGTGACACTGCTCTCAATGCCTGTTTTCAATGAGATGCATAATTAAGTACTTTGCTGGACCAAGGTCTCACTGGCCATTCTGCAGACTGAGCCATTGCCACCACGTTCTGCTCATGTAAAAATCTATTGCCATTCCTTATTGTCTTCCTCTGAATCAATAATGGGTTAAGTGACTGGGGCAGAGCAGTTCTGCACAGCTGATTCCATTCTGGTAATTGTAAAAGAATGTCCACGCATCTCATCTGGAAAGCTCTGAGTACATATGTTGCTACATTCAACTGGTAATGTAACGTAGTGAGCATATGTGCAAGGAAAGAGAAAAGACAAGGGTCTCCCAGATGGTAGAACAATTTTGCTTCTTTTTGAGGAACTCAAAGAAGAGCTGCCAAGTTCCAGCCACAAAGTTGAAGTAGCTTTGTTCACTGCTAGAAAAAAATTTATATTGGACAGCTAAAAGTACAGTGGTTGCTTTCTCTGTCCTTTCCCACCCATCCCTGCCTGTCCACAACTGCTTTCTGACTTCAGTAAAAGAGTCTCCCTCTTGATGTAGCTCTTCTTTCTGGTTCCTCAGTACTGGGAGGGAGAACCTCTACTAATTGCCACAATCCTGATAAGATCACTTGTGTTCCTTCTCTAGCAAATTATTTCACATAGTGTTAATGGCCAGTGTGAATGAGATGTGCTTATTAGTGAGCAATGTCTTTACACCACATTACAAGGGTATTGTATGTGGGGAAGGCTGTTGTATATTGAACATGGAACCCTGATCCATGGTTTTTTTTGTTTGGTTGGTTTTTTCTACCCTGCTACCGAGGTATCATTATTCCATTATTGCTTTTTTCTTCAAATTCTCTATCCCTGCTGCTCCATGATTAACTAGGCTGTGTACAAGCCTAGTTAATTTTGAGTCTTCCACTGAAACTGAACAGGGTATTAGTAAGATTCACTGCCTGCAGCAGTGCTTGCAGCCCACCCCCACCTGTTTTCTTTTGGTTACCAGTGGGGATTTCTGTGTGATACGGTCAAGCAGGTTTTGGTGCTAAGGAAAATTCAGACACTTCAGAAGAAGGGATTAAGAAACAAAGGACAAAGGACAGAGAAGGTGAGCAGGAGATGATTTTAAAAGGGAGAGAGAAAAAAAGCATAAGGAGACGAGGAGAGGCTGTAGTGAGGTTTAAGCAGGGGAGCAGGCTGAAAGGAAACTGCAAAGAACTACCTACTAGATTTAGTGGGTTTTAGAATGATCAGTCATGCTGACCATCAGCACAAAAAAGTAACACAGGGAAGGGAGAGATGTTAAGAGGCTAAAGGGGTCTTCAGGGCAGGTGCAGTGTATTTGAAAAGCTGGGAAAACTTGACACAATGTCTTGAAGAGCCCTTTTTAGGGTGAATCTTGTTTCAAACAGGTACTTTAACACTTTTGCTGACAGCATGAAAAAGATGCTCACCTTTTTCTGGCATCAAAATCTAGTAATGGTCTGCAAATAGAAAAGGTTAGGAAGGCTGGTGTAACTCTACAGTTGCTGCAACAGTGACAAATTTGGCCAACATAGAACAGAGTTGGCTGTGAGTCTTACAAATCAGCCTTCCTGGTGGTAGCTGAGTACTAGTCCCAGCTGAAATAAGGGCTAAAGAGGCATACGAACAGGAAAAGAAACAAACCAAAAGTTTAACTAAACAGCTTAGCACATCAGGGGAAAAAAAAAAAAAAGGAAAGAGGGAGAAATATCTTGGTTTGAGTTCAGGGTAAAAGTTCATGTAGTTCTTACTGTAACTGAGCTGTTTCACACAAACCATCTGCAACTCCTCTAATGGCCCCCTTATACTTTGCCATAAAAATATCTTCAAGTGAGTCAAAACCTAATTTTTTCTTCAGGTAAAATTGCACTCTTTTGGACAAAAATCTCTTAAATCTTTTCCTACCCATTCATTAGCATTTTTATAACCAAGGAACTGGAGTCCTTGGATGTATATTCAAGAGCTAGATTGACAAAGTAACTTAAACACTATTAAGCACTATAACACATGTCCTCACTAGTGGGGAAGATCATCAACCATAAGCTAGAAGTCTAAGCTTCTTACGTATACTTCCATATAGTAGTGAACATGTAGCGCATGAGGGAAAATACATGCAGGTAGCAAAAAAAGCCAGCATGGTACGTAAATCAGGGAAAGAAATGAAGTAAACCTGTGTATTCCAGAGCCTAGAAGAGTGTGCTAGGCAATGAGCATCATATCTGAACAAAAACGAGGAGGCAATATTCTTTGAGTCACTACCACCACCACTATTTGATGAAGAACCCATGGCATTTGGTGTGTTGACACGGCACCCAGCATTTTGATTTTCTCAGACTACACAAGCAGAGGAACATCTAATCTGTGGATCCTCAAAATGCTTGACTGAGTGGGTGAGGAGCAGTACTAGTGCATGAGACAGGCGCTCCACTACTGGTGACACTCAAAGCTAAGGCTGTGTACAACCTAAAAGCAACATAAGCATGTAAGGATTGTGAATGTTGAAGAAAATGATGCCTACAGACTTCAGCTGCCTACAGGCTGGAAACTGCGGAAGAGGAATTTGAGGATTAGGAGTTTGCACTTGGGCATCTACTGTGGGGGTTAGATGAACTAAACTCCATATCTTTGGGGGATTTAGTTCTGAGAGCTCTATCCAGAGGCATTTGGTCAAGCAGAAGATTGTAAATACCTGTTCACATCAACACTATCCATTTCTTTTGCAACTTTTTTGTTAGCTGTCTGCTTTCTCCACAGTCTTTCTCAGCAGATGCAACTACGCACAAAGTCATACCCTGAGGCAGAAATGCTGTCAGGTTCCACTGACAGCTTCTGCTTGTTGGCACTGGCTGCACCAGAAGCTGTGCATGGAAACAGTACGTTTTCCAAAGCTGGAAACAGCTATTGCCTGCAACTGTTATCCCACAGTACCATTTCTATGGAAGTTTTGTTGTTGGAAAATAATTTATTTCTTTTTTTGTTGATTTGTTTGATTTGATTGCCTGGAATCAACTGGAAAGTCCCATGTATAATCTTATTTTATCTGATAATTAGTAACTTAGCCAGATAGATAGCATTCTATAACGCAAATAATTTGTTTCTATGTAGCACAGTATTAGAAACAATCCAAAACCCTTAGACTGAAGGCCTTCGTCTCCTATTCGTTAGGGTGTGAAGAATGAAGTCAAACCTTCCTTTCCTTGGAGACACTCCATTTTGCCATTTTCATTTATAAAGGTTGTATATAGCTTCAATAAAAAGCTTTAAAGGAAGTGTTTATAATGGCATATTGAAGGCAAGACACTGACTCAAATGGAAAAGATTGTTTGTTAGAATACAAAAAGAAACAAACACCCACTTATGGAAAAAAGCCAGATAGTGGAAGCATATGCAGAGTCAGTGTGTTAGTATTACCATGACTACAAGATGATAGTCAGGATGGATCAAATCTATGGATAGCTCTAAAACCAGGGGGTCTGATTCTGTTTTTTTAAACGCAGTTAATACTAATAAAGCCAATGAGCTACACATATCTCAAACTGATGTGATGAAGAAAAAAATCATCCATTGGGAGTGTAATTTATATCTGAATTTGATGATGGAAATGAAGACAGTGAAGGTGACACAAGACAGAGGCAATACAATTCCTGAAAAAAAAGCAGTCTAGCTACACCATTCTGGGCATCCTGTACTTTAGAGAACAGGCATTCAAATGGGGAGAGACAAAAAAGAAACTGAAATAGTCAAGGGCACAAGTGGTTAAAGCTTCAGTAAAAATTTCAGCTGGGGAATCTGCCACCTTCTCACAAGTTAGAGGCTTATAATGAGCAAAATGTGGCAATTATCGTTTCATGAACTAAACATGGATTTCAGTTTCATGGTACTTTCCTTTGCGCAACTTTGCGCTACTTTGCACAACAGATGAGCAGCTGCCTTCTGCTGGTTGCCAAGGATGCAGTTCCCTCACATCTCATACCTTCAGCACTCCTCCTTCTCCACTTCCCCTACATGCTCCAAGGAACTTTTTGCATCCCAAGCAGCACAGCCTCTGTGGGAACTCATGTAGCAGAGGTTGGCTCACCCTGTGATCTGCTGCATGTCCGGGACCAAAAGAAAAAGGAAAGGCCACAGCACTCAGATACATTTGGACTATACAACAGACCCGAGGTCCTGCCAGAAGACATGCACAATTCAGCTCCAACCTAATGCCGTGGCTCATTCTATTCAGACAGAGAATTGTGAAATGCTCAACTTCCCCTCTCTCATCCTGAGTTTCCTATAGTTGCATCTCAAATGGTCTTCCAATTGAGTGTATGTAAATAACCTTCTTTGAACCTGGAATAGTTTTAATCTTCTTTATGTATCCCCACCTGGTGCAGCCTCAACTGTTATCACACAGGTAGCTTGGTTTTTATACTATTCCCTACTCTGCTTCAAGTTATTTTTCTTGAAAGGCTGCACTGCATGACACCCCCAGCATGACATTGTGCAAATTTCTGTGTGAGAGATGATGTGATATTTCAGGCAGTTTTCTACCACGTATATCCAGATGAGTGAATCAGACCTTTCCTCTTACCCTGCCACCACTGGTACCACCAGTTTTCCTGTCCAATTAACTCATTACTGTAATTGTCTCTCACCAGAAATGTTTGTTGCTTTCTGAGAGCAAGGACCAAGGAAACTCCATAGCTCTACTAAAATGGGTATGTGAGCCTTCAACAGCCTCCATTATCATCTGCCACCAGTAACATCATGCTGTTGTGATGTGTTTGGAGGAAAAATCTGTTGAAGCTGACAGTCGTCTTTCAATGAGGAAAGATGTGAAGTTCCTGAAGTTCAGAACACTAAACCTTGGGAGCCACCACCTAAATGCATCCCACTTGCAAGACCCATGACACAATAGGCTAATGAATCATACAATGTTTCAGTGGGTGTTATTCAATGACATACATGAAATACAGAAACAGATTGAAACCGTTGAAGAGAGACCAACAGAAAGGTCAAGCAAACAGCAAGAGAATTACTGAAAATTTGTCCCTGGGAAAAAAGAGAGTGAGCACTTCTTGGGCAGGATGCTTTCAGGAAAGGGTGTTGAAATTGTACTGCAAGCATCTGTCTTCTATTGTTTGACTTAAATTATATTCCCGGATCAAGGTGATCATGTACTTATGCCCTTGAAGATTTAGAATAACAGTGAAACATGATGAAGCCTAACCCTGCTAGTAGTCTCAGCCCTGAGACTATTAACTCTTCGGTGGACAAATGTATCACACAAGTCACCTTTGTTATTACAAGATGGAATTAAATATTCATTTTGTCAGAAACCCTTCAAAATATCCCCATGTTCAAAGGGGGATGAGTTGGGCAGTTTTCTGAGTGACCTGCTTTCTTTCAGTGAAAATCTTTCAACCGGAAAGAAAATCTACCACAAATCTGCCTTTTCCCAAGATATTTTGGATTTTGTCACTTCTAAAACAAAAAAAGTGCTTTGAAGTTTTGGAAGGCAAAACTCTTTTTCTTAAGAAATTGAAAATGGTGAGACAAACCACACACACTTCTAACCATAACCATTCTGTCTGAAAAACAGAAAAGAAAAAATGGAGGTTGGTGCACCTATTTCTATAAGTAAAAACACAGTCAGGAATAGGCTGGCTGTTTTCCACTAGCACACTTTTCCATTCCCTGTACCTGTCTCTGTATTTGAATGATAAACACTACAAACAACCCAAGTTCTTTTCTCTCTGAAAACGCAGTAAATCAGGAATTAATTCATTAAATTTATTACATATTCCAGATTTGAACCAGTGAAAATCTGTGCAGAATTTGGCTGCATGTCTCAGGTGTGGCTTTATTTGTGACTATATTAGTAACATGCTAATGACGAAAAAAGCCCGATGAAGACACTCTAGACATGAATTGTACTGCCCTGAAAGAAAGAGACAAAATGATCTATTTTTCCTCATAGTCATGAGTTGTAGCATTTTGTGGGAATGACAAAATGCTTTCCTCAGTGAAGCAGGATAGGCTGAGAAAGATCAGCAGAGTCAGATGGAGCTAGGCAGAGGGTAATGGTGACATAGAGGGACTGGAAGACTTCTGCAAGGCACTAGAGGGGCTCTCTCCCTGCTCCATTTGCTTCTCCAGCCCCACCCTGCCTTGCTTCCAGCCGGTCTGACCTCCCTTGGTGCCTGAAGAGGCGAGAGGACCTGCTGGCATAAGACTCCACCTCCATGAGGAGCAGGAGGACAGGTAGGGCTCTGGATGAAATGTCTGAGTTGCGGTCAGTGTTGCTCTGTTAAGTATGTGACAGATGAAGGACTCCCATCTACTCATCTCATTGTAGGACTCCCAGACTTTAACTCTGTCCCCACCAAAACGAAGAGCATAAGTCTGCTCAGGAGCCACGAGAAGAAATGAAGAGAGGAGGACAGGATGAGAACAGTGAAGCCTTTTCACAGGATCACACAGTCACAGAGTGGTTGAGGTTGGAAGTGACTTCTGGAGATGATCTGGTCCAACCCCCTGCTCAAGCAGGGCCTCCTATTCTTGGTTGCCCAGGACCATGTCCAGACAGTGTCCCTCCAAGGAGGGACACTCCACAACATTCCTGAATAACTTGTATGAGGGCTGGTCACTATCACAGTGAAAAAGTGTTTCCTGATGTTCAAAAGGAACATCCTTTGTTTCAGTGTGTTCCCATTGCCTCTGGCCCTGTCACTGGGCACCACTGAAAAGAGCCTGACTCTGTCCTCTTTGACTCTCCTTGCAGGTATTTATATATACTGATGAGATTCCCTGAGCCTTCTCTTCTCCAGTCTCTTAATCATCTCTGTGGTCCATCACTGGACTCTCTTCAGTATGTCCCTGACTCAATTGAAATGAGGAGCCCAGAACCGGGCCCAGCACTCCAGGTGTGGCCTCATCAGTGCTGAGTAGAAGGGAAGGATAACCTCCCTCCACCTGCTGACTTTGCCTCAAGGGCACATTACTGGCTCATGTTCAACTTGGTGTCCACCAGGACACCCCATGTCCTTTTCTGCCAATCTGCTTTCCAGTTGGGTGTCCCCAGCCTGTACCTGTGCATGGGTTCGTTCCTCCCCAAGTGCAAGACTTCGCACTTCCTCTTGTTGAACTTCATGAGGTTTCTTTCACCTCATTTCTCCAGCCTGTCAAGGTGCCTCTGAATGGCTGCACGACCCTCTGGCATATCAGCCATTCGTCCCAGATTTGTATCATCTGCAAACTTGTTGAAGTGCTTTCTGCTTCATCATCCAGATCGTTAATGAAGATGTTAAACATGCAGTTTTAGCCCCTTCGGTACACCATGGTGGCTGATAGTTACTGGCCATTGGTGGCCCTTGGTGGTGAGTTACTTACTTTTACTTGGAGAACCCCACGCTCCCAGCAACATGGAATAAAATAAAGTAACATGAAAAGTGTATGTACCTGCACCTCCTTTCCCACCTACACCATACCCTCAGGACCAGGAGGAGGGAAGAGGGATGAGGGGCAGGGGGAAGACAGTGACAGCCAGGCAAGCAGAACAGCCAAAGCTTCTAGGTCTGGCCTCAGGGCTCTAGATTAATTGTGATGTACTATTATGAAATTATTCCTATTGGCTTTCCTAATGTTTTGCCCTAATATCACACTGTAGAGTGACGCCAGCAAAGTATATCTAGCATACTAAACCATGACTACACTCTGCAACATGCAACTTCATTACATAACCTGTGAGTAATAACTATATCCTCTGCAGCTGTTCTCACACTATTAAAAAATATAACCCCTTGACTGGTGCTGAATGTACTCATATTCCCATGTCAAGCCAAGATGACACATACTAAGCACTACAATGACGCATGGAAAGGTCTGGTACAGTACTTCCTGTCTTCATGCCCATACCAGAGGATTACCAAATAGACAGGGAAAATTATGTCCATTCCGCTCGAAAACACTGACCTCCAGCGGCCAAACCAGATGCCATAAAATACAGTGTCTGCTTTAGGCCAAATGCGTAACCTAATGGGTGTTTCTCCTGCCAGTACTCCAAATTCTGTGATGCAAATATTTCCATAAAAGAGTTGAGCACAGGACAGACTTCCTCACTTACATCTTACCATACAACCCAGACCTGCCTCAAAGCACAGGCCTGGCTGGAGCACATCATACGAGATGTCATGGGAGTTTGTTTTTTTTACAGAGTGAATGCTTGTAACCAACAGCTGGACAAAATTGTTCACAAGTCTTGCAGAATAGCCTGCAGCTAAAAGGAACAGATTTTCAAAGACACTAGTGGTCTAAATTCACACTAACTTTGTTTGTTTGTTTGTTTGATGTCCTGAAGGCAGTTGCCCATGTGTTTGAGCTGCTTTGCCTCTAGAGCCCTTGATGGTTGCCAGACAAATACATCTGGCACCATCCAGATTTTCTGTGATTTGTCCTGCTGTCCAGCAAAAGACTAAGAATCCTACAGATTCTTAGCAACTATGATACTTTAGAACATTTAACAAGCAATTGTTACAACTAGGACAATGAGGTAGGGCTTGAACAAAACTCTTCTGCTCATGTGTCTTTAAGGAAACCCAGCTTTGATTGACTGTACACTTACAAGATAATTCCACATCAATAAGTACGATGTGGTAGCTCAGCTCAGCCAGCACAGGGAAAATCTAATGAACTCCTCCCATCGTCTCATAAGCCAACAAAAGAGCTCACACTTGAGCCTTTCAAAAGATGTGCAATGATCAAAGTCCTTTTGCATTTCTGCAAGCCCAGTGTTTTCAAGAGCTCGAACTGGGACAACCAGCAGTGACCTGGTGTGTTTCTCATGGGCATGAGCAAACCCAGGGCTAGAGTTCTAGTCTAGAAAGCAATTGTGAGATTTAAGAATCTAAGCTTCCCTATTATTGGGAACCTTCAAACATGAAGTGTAGATATATTAAAGATTATAAAAATGTTAGTCTTTTGTGAGTTTAAATCACAAAATGTCAACTGGAAGAGAAATGGCAAAACCCCCAAGAGGCTGTGTTACTGCTTATCTCATTTTAAATGCTTTGCATTTAAATGTCATAAGGAGATGGGAAGTTACGGTTCTCAGTCAAACTAAAAAAAAACAGGTTTACTTCACCCTAAATTTAAAGATCTCAAAAGGCTTTGAGTTTGATCATGAAAGATAATGGCAGAAATACACCTAGAGACACCCCAAGTGGCATTTTCTTTTTCCAAGTGTCAAAATGTGCTTGATGTCAGATCTCTATTTTGGAAATAATTTTCTATGTCATACCCTTCACTCCCACTTCAATGGGAGCATGCAACAGTAGATTTTTGTTACACACAGTTGCAAGAGGCTCCTTACAGGCCTGGTAACATCTAAGCATTTAGACTTGTAAGCTCTGAAGAACAGCTCTGACACACAAAATTCTCAGTTTATTCTGAGATAGGTGTATACAGTGCAAAGGCACCTGAGCTCACAAGCCCTCTGGTAAAGACAGTCAAGTGCGTCAGAAGTGCTACAGTGGCAACCAGTACTTAGCAACCCCAGAGGTACCAAACTTGTTTCTAGCTCACAGCAGCCTCAGCGACTATGTTGTCCTGAGATCTGCTCTATGACAAAGCCTAGGTGTGCCCAAAGACCCGTTGCCCTGCAAAGCTATGCTGGCATCACATGAGGAGAGTACAGAATATGCAGCAAGAGAGGAAAAAGTGAGGCCAAAACACTCTCATCCACATGTGCAAACCCCAGGCATGAGAGGGCAAGTATATCTTCAGTGGAAGTGTGTGTGTAAATTTAAGCAAGGATCCCATCTTGACCGCTGCTACTTCTCCACCTAAACCCTACGCATGATGGTGATAGGGATGCTGTATTTGTAGTTGCAAAGAGCAGGTATGGCCACAGCGTGGCTGCAGTACTGAAGCAGGCTGCTTTGATAATCTTATTCTGACACAGGGAATAATCTATCACTTCAGCCTCTGCATGCCAGCCCCAAGCAACTTTTGAAATGGAACATGTACAAAGGCACATGCAAAGGCACACTCCTTGCTCTCTCCTTCTGTATAGATACATAGATGAGATACAGTCTCTAAATTTAGTAGTTGCTATAGTAGAAAATGTATTATTGTTTTAAAACCAGGAAGTAACACATTCTCTCCATTCTTTAGTATTTACTTTTATGGATTCTAATGTACATTCAAAACCCAGGTTTCAGATTCAAGCACTGTCAATGATTACAGAGTTTTTTCCCTTTTTCCTAGAATTGTCCTTCATGTAATGCTTTCCAGACTAGCTCAGCTTTTCATAAACAGTGTAGTGAAACCATAATAGCATTGCTGCAGGTTTGTTGAGAGTAAAGCCATATTAACTCTGGCTGGCTGTTGGCTTGGCAAAATTTGCCAGTTGTATGATGCAAGGTCACTCTTTTTCTCTTCTTTCTTTTTTTTTTCTTTTATATTTTTTCTTTTTTCTCTTTTTTCACCTTTTTTCCTTTTTTTTTTTTTTTGCCCCACCAGCACCTTCCAAATCTCTTTCTCTTTTCCAGAGTATTATATCATTTTCCTTTTTTTTTTCCAGTGCACTTAGTGTAATATATCCCTGAAGCAGCAAAACAGCTATATTTTGACACTTGGCAAAAACAAGCCATGGAGAATAATGACTCAGAAACAAAGTAAGACAATCAGACTTGTCTTCTGAAAGGTGCACAAAGAATGAATACTCGCAACTTCAGGCCAAGCTTTTCAAATCTGAAGGCCTAAAATTAAGCACTGAATGAAGAGTGGTCCTGGTCTGCATCACCATATCAGACATTCTGAGAGTAAGACCACGTTCATGAGAAAGATCAAAAAAAGAGGAATTCAGTTCTACTATTTACCCTTTCTTTCTTTTTATTTTTAATAATTCAGTCACAAGAAGAGAGAAGTGATTGCTAGCTGAAGTGTTATTCTTCAAGTGTCATATATCATGTCACAAGAAAATAAACTCCCTGGCATTCTTACAGCACCTTGATGGTTTCCAAGTGCCATCATAGCCAACAGTAAAGGAAGGTAGGAAGAATATCAAATAGGTTGTGGAAAGAAAACTAGAGGGACAACAGTAAGGCACAGATTTCCAATTTAATTAGAGGCTCGGAAGCCTTTTTTTGGTAGATGAGTACTTGAATTAATGTCTTCATAAACAGAGCTGGCCAGGAAAATAAATTTCCATTCTGTGATAATTTCCAAATTACCAGAATATTGTTCATCCTGCTTTGGGAAGAAAACCCAAACACTGGAAAATTTTCACGGAACTGAAGTCCAGCCATATTTAGTTTCAGAAACTCTTAAACACAAGGTGTTTCCAAAATGAAATGTGTTTGCTAAGATCCCTGGCAATCACCAACTGGATCAAACACAGTTATTGTAAATGGTAACAGTAACAGAATGCACCACTGAGTACTAGTCTAAAATGGGTTAGCTGTGGACTTCTGCACAACCAGCATGCTATTATCGTGCCAATTCCAGTCTGCAATGGCCAGGATTCCTCCAGCCCCAGCCTCAGAGCAGCTCAAGCAGTAACAGAGCTGTTAGACTTGGAAGGGCCTAGGACCTTCAACCTGAGGTCATACATGCAGTAGAACTGGTTCAGAGAAATGCCATTTGGAAACTCATTTGGAAACTCATCACAGAGTTCCCATCCCCAGACATGAAGATCCCTGCTCTCAGGATGGACAGTTTCTCCAGCTACCTGGAAACCCTGGGGTTTCCCAGTCCTCAGCCTACCCTTCAGATGCCTGCCAAGGAGGCAGGAAAAGGACTGCTTAGGAAAACTGGTAAACTCCTATCTGAAGCCTGCCCAGCATCTAAAGTTCAGATCCTACCTGTCATCTACCAGCACGTAGGAAGGGCCTGACCAACTCCTTCTCCACACTCTTTGCAATCCTCCCTATTAGAAATGTAGGAAAGCAGCATACCATGGCTGTGTGCAGTTCTGCTCTGAGCCTGCTCTAGCTGCTTTGGAAAGGATGCTTCTTTAGAGCACTCGTTGATACAACACTGCTCCACAGAAATAAAACCTTATGTGAGCCAAACATTGAAGTCTACATGAAACCCAAAAAACATCATACATCAACAACCTATAATTCTATGATTCTATGAAACCTGGAGAACATCACACAGCTTACTTTACAAAATAAGCAACAGCAAATTCTATTCTTACCAAAGGATTAGTCTTACCTATTCTTTTTTCTCTTTTTTTTTTCCTACTTACTCTATCAATGGCTCGGCTGACCTCTACACCATTCTTTGTCCTCTGCCAAGATGATAGCCTTATCACTGCCTGTAACATCTCACAAAGCACAAAAAAACAGTGCTCATGGATTCTTTATTACCCCTTTCATATCTGTGCCTCAATCAGTTCCAACCTGCTTGTTTTTCTCATTCTGTGAAAAGGTGAACCTAAAATCTGAGTGACTAGTCATTTCATACAAGCCCAATTTCTGTGAAAAGACAGAGGAAATAATATACGTCAGCTCCATTATCATCTGCAAGGATAGGATGAAAGTCGTCTTCCTGAAGTCGGATATCTTCTCCACCATGGACCTCCATGGGCTGCAGGGGCACAGCCTGCCTCACCATGAGCTGCACCACGGGCTACAGGGGAACATCTGCTCCAGCATCTGGAGCACCTCTTCCCCTCCTTCACTGACCTTGGTGTCTGCAGAGCTGTTTCTCTCACATATTCTCCCTCCTCTCTCCAGCTTCAATTGCCATGGTTTTTTTTCCTAATTTCTTAACTAGGTTATCCCAGACACACTAACAGTGTTGCTGTTGGGCTCAGTGTTGGCCAGTGGTGGGTCTGTCTTGGAGCTGACTGGCATTGGCTCCATTGGACACAGGGGAAGCTTCCAGCAGCTTCTCATATAAGCCACCCCTGTAGCTCACCCACTGCCAAAACCTTGCCATGCAAACCAAATACATGCCTTTATTTCTCAAAAAAAAAAAAAGCATATGGCCTTTACCAAAGTGCTGATACCCTGGCTCCTTTAAAAAGTCTGCACCCTCTTTCAGGCAAAGATTCCACTTCCTCACTGTTTCTTGTACCAGTCTCAGTGATCTGTGCTTAACTTTTGGCAATGTTGTTTCTTTCTGCCTGTTCCATCTGGACCACAAACAGTTTAATTGTCCTCCTGGAGACTCCTCTAGCAGCACAAAGTTGCACAAAGATGGTAGAAAGCTCTATATCCACCTATATTTAAGAATTAATTAGGTGTACAACCTTTGGCCATAGACCATCCTGGCAAGCTGCCACCATTTGGCAGCACTTTGCTGCCAGAAGAGCCACGCAGTTAGGGATGACTTAGAAGGCTAGGACGTAAGACTGGAAAGAGCATCAAATCCAGTTCCCTTTTACCTAAGGAAACAATTTACTATAATTCTATTCCTGCAATTACCATATAAACCAATTTCTTCTCTGTATTCATTTTGGTAGACTAAACAAGCCAAGCTACCTTAGAGCTTGTCTATATCTGAGTCCCCGTGCCAAGCTAGGCAGCCACAAGCCAGGTCTGACCCAGGAGACACGTAAAAGCTTTCACACAACACTGTGCCAGAGTTAATATATCCTGCAGAGAAGCTGGTCGTGTTGTCTTGGACACAACTCTGTGCTAATCCTGCCTTATGGCTCTGAAGAATGTTGCTGGAGAGATTCATAATAAGGCTACCTCAGATGATGCCTTGCCAGTAGCTTCAGACCTGTTAAGCATGTACCCAGCAATGGTTGGGGAAGAGCCAGCACATCCCAGTCAGATGGGAGGTAGCTGCTGCTTCCACGACCAGTTGTCTTCCACGTGCCGACTCTCCCTTGGAAAGGTAGTGTAGTAAGATCTGGCTGCAAGCCAGACTGATGTTCCTGAAAGACAGTACGTGGCCCTCAAGCATGGACAATTCCAGGTCATCAACAGATGCTCTTCAAACGTTATCTTTCTCAGTCAGTGATTTCTACCAAAACTATTAAATAAGACTGGCCCAACCTAGCTTCTGTAACTTCTTATTAGCCTCATTGTTCCCTTTTAAGTGGAACATGAATTTTTCTTTTCAGCCAGTTCCTTAGTCACCTTGCAATTTTTCTTCTAATTCCCATTCATTTCAGTTTAACTAGTAATTTCCTATGTGGCAGCATATCAAACACTTTACTGAAATCCGGATAGATCTACTGTATTTTTCTAGTCTAAAAATCCATTTTTATTAAAGAAAAATATTGGGCTAAACTTCAAGATCAGTCTCTGGTAACCTAATATTGCATTTTATCCTATTTTCCTTTTACCTCCATGTGCTTAATTATTTTTCCCTTAAAATTAGTCTTGTCTTTTAAAACAGTTCAGGCTATGCTAATGTTTGACATTACCCAGAACATTTTCCCCCCCTCTTTTCTGTCTCCATTTGCACAATATAACCAATTATCTTCACTTATTAAATATCCTTGTTAATTGGTTTTGAAATGCCAATACCTTCACAGTTCAGGCTGGAACTTAAGCTCAATCAGTTTTGCATCCATCTCAAGTGCCTTAATTCCACTTATGCCCTTTCAGACTTATTAGCCATGCTGCATTTGGACCCATGTTTCACATCACTGCCATTACTAAAAGCAGAGACTCCTTGTTTCACAAACTGTGGTGGAGTCTGCACCGGTCCCTGCTAGCCCTGGGACTGTGCAACCTCAGAGCCATCTTAAAACACCTCCAGTTCAGAGGGATTTTGTTCTGTGAGGTTATACATCTCTCAATGTCAGAGTTCACTTGCTGTTTATACATGTGTTACTGGAATTGTTTATTCAGAAAATGGTACACTTCTGGCGTGTAACACACATTGGGTTAGTTGAGAGCATTGTATTTCTCACTATTTAAAAATCACAAATAATTTAGTTGTCTGCACTCACGAAAGTGTGAGCACATAGGAAAAGTTGACATCCTCTGAACTTGTGTGTAGATCTTGGAATAATACATAACACTGCAACATTAATTTTGTTATTTTAAATATCAAACTGATAACAAAGCTCTTAAGAAAGCACAGTGCCACAACTTTATGGCAACCATATGACAGTCACATGTGAACTTGTTCTTAAAAAGGCCAAAGAGCTCTTAAATTCTGGATTTCTTTCAGACTAAGAAACAAAAACCAAAACAAATGTTCTTGTCCTTTGTTCCTTATTGACTAGATAATAGGATACTTTGAAATTACTTTGTACAGTTATTATTATTGGAAGGCTGTTTTCTACAACACAGGCTTCAGAGTCTGCAAAACAGCCTTGCAGTTCTCAACCTTTCATACTGGAAATAGGTTTTCTTGAAAAAGAAACCAAAATGAATGCCAAGATCAAAGAAGCCTAAACATTCAGTAACCTTTTGGCCTGTATCTTTCTAAAGCATCTGCACTAACATAGGAAGAAAAGAATAAAAAAAGGTTCCTTTGCAGGATTCCCAGCATAGGCTGTTAGTAAGCCTTTGTGAGAAAGTGCACACAAACACAAACACACACACACACGTCTAAGCAGGAGGGGCCAATTGAGCAGGTTACCCTGACAATAAAGTGATGTTAGCCAAATGTGACCTAATTTCTCCACAGAACAGTCCAGGCATAATTACATCCAAAGGATTTGCTTACACAGAGAAAAATCCTTCTTTTGGTATCTTCTTTTATTGGGGGGAGGGGACTTTTTGTTGTTTATTTTTTTTTAAATTACTACCCAGACATTAACCCCTTCTTCAGTAAGTTACAGTGTAGTTGCATAACCACTTTTCCAAAATGCATTAGTTCGACTGTAAAAATCCATATTTAGTCAGCAAAAGTGCCCTAAGGCTCTACTCACATTTAGAGTTCTGTTGTTCTAGGAATCATGCAAACACATGTGTGGGACACGGACTTTCCCCTAAATCACTTGCAATAAGTAAAACTTCCAGTCAAGATAAATCCGGATTAGAGCATGCAAAGAAATAGTAAAGAAGGAGGTGTAATCTTAGCCACATCTGTGTACATTAGAATGATTTATTGGCCTATTTTTTCACTCTGAAATGTAGAAATAATATAAATATGCAGGAAATAGGCTAGGAATATGTATGGCAAGTCAACAGTCTCCTCAAGCTGTCATTTTATTAGCTTGGCAAATGATGCGAATTAAATTCCGGGAGAAAAGCCTAAACTTGTAAGAGGTCTTTTGGATGATTCTGGAAGTGGCAAGTTCCCATTTAGATATAATAACCACTACACATCAATTTGATAGGAGCTCTACACCTCTACATGTGCTGCCTTTTGGGTTAAAAACTTAGATTTTTTCTCTCCATAAGATCATTTTATAAATAGGGAGAGGTTAGCGAGGATCTAGGAAGGTGTTGTCCACTCCTCAGACTCACTTCTTCACTTCTTTTCCCATTTGACAGTCAAACTGTGTATATTTAAAAAGTATTTGGTAAGCTTCACTTCTCATTTTAAATGCACATTGAAATCTTGAATAGTTCTATAGCAGGTATAGCTGTTACCATATTCTTTATGAATTTTGTCCAATACAGGCAATTACAGTGATGGCTAGATTCAGTTCTATGCAGAAATCACAGCAGCCTGTCTACAAAATGCAAACTATAATCCTACACCAAATGTAAGCAAAAGATTCATACATTACTGGGATGATGTGCACGCATGACTTTTTTCTGCAGGCTGTCCTTCATCATTTCCCTAGAAACTCAGAGCACATTCATGTATCAGAGCTGTAATTATTACATGTCACTTTTATAGTTATGAAATTTAAGAGTCCTTACTAGTGACTGGTAAGGTATCAGGACACTGTCAACACGAATTTACCTAAGCTGTTCTAGCATATATGCATTGTATACACAAAGCAGTATAATTCTCTTGATGTATGTCTCATACATAAAGTCTTAAAAACTCAGAAAAAAACTGTCTGGGGGTTTTTATGTGTGACCATGTATGATTTGACACCATCCTTAGCTGGTGTGAAGGTAGTTTCCAGAATCTGCCAGGAGTTACTTTATTTCTTGAGAACTCATTTAACAGCACTATGTGTTGAGGATTATCATGCATCCAAACCCATCTAATTACCACCCTCACCATTTGTTTTGGGACGGAGCAGAAGCAGACTGTCTAGGTGCCACATACAATCTGAGCACAATGCTGGGTTATGGACTAGCTGCTCTGCAGCATTGTCACCTGCAGATTTTGTGGAAGAAGTGTTATTCGTGCTCGGACACTGACAATGCAACATGCTGATGCCCACAGAGTGAGAGGATTTCCAAGACAGAAAACATAAGTGAAAGAAGACAAATTTTAAAGAAATACAACATTTAGGAATGCACTGTAAAGTTAAGAGGTGGGGGGAAATGAGATCTGAAATACAGGCACTGTTGCAGAACAGTGACAAACCAGTTTAACATGGAGCAGAATGCCAAGGAGAGACCAAAGAAGGGCATGAAAGAAGAAGAGTTCAGTTAGATTGACTAAACAGCTGTCTACAGCCATTTGAGACCCCCTGAAGTGTCTAGGACTCCTTCACAAAATAGACAAATTATAACACATAGAAGACATAGGAGACTCAAACCAGCAGCTAGGTGCCAGACAGTATACTCCAATTGCAGTAGATGATTCTGCTTGAACAATCAAACTCAGCCCAAAATTTTAGTGGACTGGGAGTAGAATATGATTTTGGAGACCTGCAAGGATCTTAAAAATTTATCTTTGTCTCACTGAGCCTTCTTACTGACTGAAGTTAGAAGTTCATAAAACCAACAAGGATATATAAATTATTCTGCTCTAAAACTTTTACATTCCCCAATCCTTTCTGGCATTGATACCTACCTACATTATGTATCAAATATTGATCATGGACAGTTTCTTTTCCAAAGACCTATCCGCTGATGCTTATTGGTGGAACCTCTGTGATACAGTAATCAACACCATTACTCCTCATAGTTTTCATGCTATTCTCCCTTTCTAGCAGCCCTGGTTTTTAACTTGCAAAGAGTGATCCAACCTAGTCTTACCTCACTTCACAGTGCAGAACTCTGACCCTTCCTTTCTTTTCAGAATTAAAAAAAAAAAAAAAAATGCTTATACATATTGTAACTCATCTTGTTGTCTAAAGCATTGATTTCTTTTTCATTCTTTGGCAAATTTACTTTGCCCCTTGCTGTCTATTTCACCTGCAGTTACCAAAACATCTTTGCACAGATTCTACTGTGAATTGCGGATAAGGGGTTTGGACAGCTGAAACCTGCTTTAGACACTGTTTGTTGCAAAGTTTTCCTTCTCTGTGTTAAGGGTTACTGTTTGCTATCTGGCTTTTAAGATCTTAAAATGCTATTCAAGATGCTATTCTTTGCTCAAACAGAAGCACTCTGAGATTCTGTCTGTATTGAGGAAATTAACAGAGAGTACAATGAATCACAGTGAAGGCCCATTGATATCTGTATCCCCTGGAAATGGGCCAGATCTCCTACTGTGTTAAGGGTAAAAGAGTCCGCACGGTAAATGTTAGACAGACAGGTCATTGATCCATCTGGTTTTTTGTGATTTTCCCAGGCTTGGTGACTTCTCCAGTCTTCCTGACTACACCCATTATCTGTTCCAGCAACTGGCGTACCACACAGGATGAATTTTTTGTGATATAAGCCTTCAGTGAATCAGATATTTTCCCATAAACACTCAGTTTTCCAATCTAGATTTTCTTAAGGGAAACTACTGCTGTAAAGCAGAAAGATATTGAAATCATTATGGGCTCCACATTTCACAATGGCAGAGCGTTTGCTTGTAAATATTTTGCTTTTACTGAATGAAACTGAGCCTTTTTTGTTTGCCTATCATCCTCATTTGTTTGAAATGAGATCTCCATGTCTTCAAAAATTGCACTTTAAATGTTTCACGCAGATTGCTTCATTTTAGAATACTGGCACTCACCTCTGGTTGATGTAGGGAATTTTTGCCTTTTTTTGGCATCTGTAAAACAACATATTGAGTCCAACTGCAAATGGACTAGATCCAATGCAGTTCAAGAGCTGTTGTCTTATTTTCAGGTATTTCTGCTAAAGTCAGTTTAGCTCCCTTCTAACAGGAAGCATTTTAATACTGAGGCAGGTATTTGTCTTTCATAAGAATTTTAAATAGCAAAGCACAAGGCAGGAAGAAACTGGCAAGCAACAGGCTTCTTAAAAATGAATCTGAGATTCAACCAGACTTTACATATGTTTCAGAGGGATGGTTTCACACCTTGCATTTTGCCACTCTTTCCAAATCCATGTTCTGCAGATTCCAAAATCTTCTATATTCCTTATGTGGCTATATCTAATGTTTTGGCCAGACACAACTGAAATTTAACAGAATTCAGCAGTTAATTGACTGCTCTTTAGGGATTATTAGAAAGCTAGCAATTTTGGTCAAGACTAAAGACAGCATTTAGGAGCCTCAGGAGTTTTCATCTTTCATATAAACCAGGTCTTGAGGTATCTGGCCCGTAGATGAGGAAAGGATAGATGAGAAGGAAAGCTCAAAGCTAGTACTGCTTAAATATTGATTAATAGCACCCTCACAGCATTTGTTAAAGAGGAGAAAGTGCTTAGCCCTCCATTTGCTAATGCCATTCAACCATCTGCTATAAGCATTCCCCCAGGCAGGGCTATCATGCAGGTACCTTGGCTGAACTGCCTGGTCTTGAATGCTATAACAGATACAGTGGGCTGCAGTGAAGTGCTCTGAGGGGATATCCTATCACATGCATTAGTAATTTTTCTCAAAATTGAAAACTTAGTTCAAGCCTTGTTGGTCATGGTCAATCTAGGTTGACAGGGCTGGTTCGTTTGAAGTTATTTAATACACTAAGCAAGCAGGATCAGCTTTAGGGATAAGATCGGGCAGTTTCATGGTCTTGGGAAGAATTCTCACCACCTTGCTGACCTTTTGCTCAGGAACTATGGTTACATTTTAAGTATCTCACTGCAAATTATTTCCAGTTTTCTGAATTTATTTCTTCAAGCATTACCTCTGGGTCCTTGGCTTTAAAGCCATGGGATAACTGGTTTAAAGTATGTTAATTTGCTCTGGAGGAAAGGTTCCTATAGATTAGATACACCTTTGTCTACAAAATCTCACATTAAAATCAGTGTGAGTGGAAAGCAGCAAAAATATTTTTGCAGATTTAAAGCCCACAGACTTGACAAAGCTCTTTCATTTCCTAGTTCTGTGGCAAGTCTTCTGTCTTTCTTGAGATCATGAAAGGATTTATGTGATAGTGCTTTCTGTGGTAACAAGTGACAATTACTGGCTTACAAGAACCCTTGCTAACCTGCGACTCCCTACTTCCATACATCTTAGATCAGAAATAGTGGAACAGGTACCACAGGTGTGGAAAGCTTTAGGATTTTGTCTCAGCTCTGCTAGGTCTGCTGCTATAGACTCCTTCTTACTTCCAGCTTATGACTTGCTCCTTTCTGCACCACTGTGCATGAATAATATGTGCATCATGAGGATGTGTTTCAAAGGAGAGGCACTGCTTGGCAATTGAGAAGGAAGCACATACTGTGCTTAATGATTAGTTGGCATTTAACCACACATAAATCTACTATGGGATTAAAAATCTATCACAGTGCCAGCCACAGGAAAAGAAATACACAGCTGCAGAGACTACTTGGTGTGTGTACACACAGCCCCATCCGCCCTTGCTGTGATTACAGACACTTGATAAGTTTCCTGAGGCATTCTCTAAGAAAATGAGGTACAAATGTTTAATTCTGGATCTTATTTGCTAACAGAGGTTAAGGAAATCCCAGAAGCAGAAGTTTAGGATAACTTGGTCAATAAGTAGACTGGGGTATTATAACTATCTTACCTCGCATCTCACACACAGAAAAGGTGGCTGATGGTCTGCTATTTTGAGACACTGAATCACTCCCCCAACTGTATTTTTTAGCCCCAGTTAAACTTCTTCCTTAGCCTTTATTCCATTTATAAGTTTTCAATGTGGATAATTTGTTTTTAAATCTGAGATTTAGGTCACTTTGGAAAGAGTCACTTTATACTTTCCTTTTGGAGTTGCTGGGGTTTGGGGGATGTTTTATGATTTAAAAGCTTTTCTCCTATTCCAAAATAATTTCATGAAGCAAATCTGACCAGGTTGTATACATCTGTGTAATTATTTCTTCATTCACATACAGAGTTGTATACATTTGCCATTGTATCTGTGCTAAAAGATAAACGATGTATATAAAAAGATACCTGTTTACAAATGATCTGCATGAATCACAGAATTACTGAGGCTGGAAAGGTTGTTGGCAGCCTCTGCTGCATGGGCACATTGCTGGTAATAAGAAATTCATATGTCCCTTGTGCCCATACTTGCACAGGCAGCAGGCATCAAATGGAAGCACTACTCAATTGTTTTCTTGAAGTTTCATGTAAAGATCTTTACCATGTTGCGGTTTTCACTTTACAGATATACAAAATCTGAAACAGCAGTCCAGGACTGTCGTGGTTCAAACCCAGCCGGCAACTTGGAACCACGCAGCCGCTCGCTCACTCCCCCCCTTTTCCTTCCTCCCCCCGCTCCCGGAGGGATGGGGAGGAGAATCGAAGGAATGTAACTCCCACGAGTTGAGATAACAGCTCTCCAGTAACTAAGGTATAATACAAACCACTACTGCTACCAGTAATAATGATAAGAGGAATAACAAGGGAAAAGGACACAACCGCTCACCCCCCGCCGACCGATACCCAGCCCGACGCGAGCAGCGATCTGGGCCTTCCGGGTAACTCTCCCCAGTTTCTATACTGGGCATGACGTGCTGTGGTATGGAATACCCCTTTGCCCAGTTTGGGTCAGGTGTCCTGTCTCTGCTTCCTCCTGGCTTCCCCTCCTCTCTGGCCAAGCATGAGACTGAGAAAGTCCTTGGTCCTAGTAAACCTTTCTTAGCAACAACTAAAAACATCGGTGTTATCAGCGTTGTTCCCAGACTGAAAGTCAAACACACAGCACTGCACCAGCTACTAAGAAGGCGAAAAAATGACTGCTGTAGCTGAACCCAGGACAAGGACAAACAAAATAATTCTTGCTAGCTTATAGTCACCATAAAAAAAAAAAAAAAAGACATGATAAAAAGATTTCATTAATATAACTTTACTGAATATAATTCAAAATGTCACCTTGAAAAGTTATTGCAAGTCAGACTTGCTTTAATTAGCAACTTTAACGCTTCACTAACTCTGAAGCAGAAAACTGTTGAGGAAGTCACAAACAAAAAGTTCTTCATACAAAGAACAGAACTGGCTAGCCCCTGGATGGATTTGCAACCTGATCACTCCCAAATATTGCACCTTACAAGATAACACTGCTATTCTCCCAGTAGTAAAACATTTACCTCTAGGTTCCAAGCAAGGCTCATTCAGCTTTGGAATCAACCCCAGCATTCATATTTCCCTCACAGAGCAGACTAGTTCCCTTCCAGCTGTAGAAGCAGGGTTCAAGATTTCTGCCAGCCTTCTACTGGAGGCATGTTACACTTCTTCTTCTCTAGTAGAAACTGTTTCAGATGAACTCACATGTCCCCATCTGTGTTTGCACACACACCTCATGCACACAGCATGGGCTGTGCTGCCAGCAGGACAAGGGTGGTCTTCTTGTGGGGCTGCATGGTGGTACCAAGATGGGGACTGAGGAGCAGGGCACACACCGAGAGTAGGGCAGGCAGAAGGTTAGAAGGGCTGGGAGCAGGGCCAAAGGGCTTGGGGGTCCAGGAAGAGTCAGGGGGAGCACAGGACAAGTGCTGGGTGCAGCAAAGGTCCGTGTTGTGCTTCTCGCTGGTAACATGCAGTTGCCGGTGGAACACGGGCTGCGTGGCACCGGAGTTCCGGAACTGCTGCGCAGCAGCGGACGGAGCGAGCCCTGGAGGGGCTGCGGCTTCATGGGGGACTTCATGGGGCAATCGTAACTTTACCTCTTGAGATGACTGAAATACACTCTTGTGCTTAAATAGACAATAAACTGGCTGAACACTGTGCTGCCCAACTCCATGGGGCTGGGACCATGTCCATTTGCTCTTTCACTGTCCCACGAGCAGCCTGAGAGCGAGCTGAGCAGTGCTGATGTGCTTGCACCTGGGATGCATCCATGGGGGTGAAATTCAGTGCTGCCTGGCCTTGGGATGCAGGTGGCAGCAGGACATGGCTGCGTGGCTGTATCCTCCAGCTGGGCCCGTCACGGGTGAGCCCGTGCGAGAACCTGCACCCCACGTGCAGCGAAGGCTGCGAGGGCAGGACAAGATGTGCTGCCAGCAGCGTGTGGCAAGGACTGCCTGCTTCAGGAAGGGGTCTACAACAGCTCCGGACCTTGAATTCACATGTCCCCGTCTGCGTTTGCATGCACGCCTCAAGCACGCAGCAGCTCCCCCTGCACCCCGCCAACACTTCCCTCCTGGAAGCGCCCCCTCCCTCCTCACCGACAGCACCAGTGGGTGACCCTGGCCCCTGCTGCAGCCCCCCAACCTCCAGTGTCCCCAACCACCTCTGGCCCCAAACCCTCTTCCACCCTGCAGGCTCGGGACAAAGGGTATCAGCAGACAGAGATGGAGGAAGGTAAAAGCTTCATTTGGGCAGCAGGATCCAACTGCAGGCCGGGTGCAGGCAGGTCCCTGCAGCAACCTGTGTCTGGGCACACTGTGAAGCTGTGATGCCGTGATGCCATGACTGATTCCTCGTACACGGCCGTGTTTCCTCCAGCTTGAAGAGCAGCCCGAGAAGCCTTGGTCTGCGCTGGTGCAGGCTGTGCCTGACGGCAGCACCGGGCCAGGGGCCCTGCGGCCGCC